>NC_133326.1:366597310-366897310 GCF_042186555.1 Aquarana catesbeiana | reverse complement strand
GGAACATAAAATAAGTCTCTTTGCGGATGACTTAATACTCATGATCACTGACCCTGACCGCTCCCTGCCCGAGATCCAGCAGACGCTTGCCTGGTTTGGTAGCATTTCTTATTACAAAGTGAATGAGACTAAATCTTATATTCTAAACTTAGGAGTAACTAACTCCACTAGCAAACGCTTTAAGAAACAGTTTCCTTACGCATGGGCGGATCAAAGTGTTACGTATCTGGGGATACAATTATCCGCCTCCACAAGAAAATTATTTCTATTAAACTACTTAGGAGGAGGAACGGGTTATGTGGACTTTCAAGACTATTACATGGCCTCAATCCTCACCCAAACAAAAGAATGGTTTCAACCTGCCCCCTCAATGACAGGCTGGGGGCAGATCAAGGCCACTTCATCCCTAAGTAATAGCCTCCCCTCATGGCTATTTTCTACAATTCTAGGAGCATCAATCCCCTCTGGAATCTCCCCAACAATGGTAATGACAATTTAAACATGGAAAAGATTTGTGTTTGGAAGCATGAACCACTCTCTCAAATCGGAAGTGCAAATCCCTTTAGAAACTCTGCAGAACCTAATGCAACACACATCATACTCACAATGGAAAGAAAGAGGTATTACATACATATCTGATCTACTCCACAAGAACAAAATCTAACCATTCCCCACCTTACAGAAAGAGTTTCATCTCCCAAACTCTGACATATTCCTATACCTACGTACCAAACACTGTATTGCCTCGATCAAAAGCTTGCCTTGCACAATCCCCCAAGAGGCCTGGATATATCTTAGAACACCTGCACCACACAAAAAAAGGGATATTGCTGTTTTACAACCTGCTACAGAACAAAAACATTTTTACCAAATCCACCCCACTACTTAAATAGGAATCAGATCTGGGACAATCATTTACAGTAGATAACTAGGAAAAAGCATGTAAATCCACATACAAAGCCACTTGCTGCTCAACCCTGTGAGAACTAGCAAAGGAGATATGTTACACATTTTCTGGTAATGCCCTAAACTGACACAATACTGGTCCTCCATATTCCGCTTACTTTCTGATATCACACAACTCACAATTCCAAAGAAACCCTCCCTGGCACTACTATCCTTAGAAATAGAGCAGTATCTCAACCCAATGAGAAATATAATACTCCATATCCTCTTATCTGCAAGACTCAATATTACTAGAAAATGGAAAAACACAGATCCACCCATAGTAAGCGAAGTGGTACAAACAACCCACGTTCACTTCTCATATGAAACCATACTGGCATTATGCAACAAAACAAATCACAGTATTATAAATTGTGGCAACCATGGATTAGTTGGACTAGCTCCCCAAGACATATCGATTACATCAGCCTTCAACCCTGATAGATAGTTATTACATGGTTTTTAATTAACTGTTCTATGTTTGGTTAGTCAAATTCATAATGATTGAGTTGTATTGGAAAGCATTCCCATGGTGTATGACCCAGGAAGGGGGGGAGGAGTGCTTACATGGGCACAGATTAGGGTGCGCGGGTGGGCATGTACCTCCCCCTTCCTCAATACTTGTATACGATCCGATGATCACCACTGACTTCCGACACCTACGGATATTGAGTTTAGTTTTGTTTTTCTTTTTTTTACTTATTAATGCACTATAACTAAGATTGTATCTGTTTGAAATGTAAAACAAGAGATGACTATCGTCAACTATGCTTATTTGTATGTATGGCATATGCATACCTCAAAAGTGACTTTGCATAACATTGTATTGTATAAAATCTTTCAATAAAAATTTAGTTGGAGTTGGATTCCTTCTATCCCCACAAAGCATCTTCTAAGTCCTTCCTATCCCTTCCTCTATACCCCTCTCTTCTTTTGAGATGCACTGCATTTGTCTGCTTTCTCCCATTTCTCTGAGGCTTGCAGCAATTTATTGGCCTCCTGGACCAGTATTGTGCTTTTTTGATGACTTGGCTGCCTGGCTACCCTATTTTCTTACTCTTTAATATCCACTATCATTCTTGGTGACTTCAAGATTCCTGTCAATGTTAACAGCTCAGCTACAGCTCAACTTCTCAACTTAACCTCATTTTTTAACCTAACCCAATGGACACATACTTCCACTCACTCCAATGGTAATACCCTCAACCTTGTATTCTCCCATCTCTGCAAACCTGGCAACCTCACCAATACCTCCTTTCCTCTCTCTGATCACAACCTCATCAGTTTCACTGTATCCTTGCCTCCAACTGCCCATCCCTCCAAGCAGCGTGCGATTACTTGTAGGAACCTTTGTCGCTTTAACCTTTATCTTCTCTATTCTGGTACTGACCACCTATATGACATAATCTCTCCTCTGTCCTGTCCTGACCTGGCCACCTCTGTCTACAACAGTTCACTCTCATCATCACTAGATGCACTTGCTCCTCTAACCACACACAGAATCAGGTCCCGACCACTACAACCCTGGCAAACTGACAACACTAGAAACCTCAAGAGACATTGCCATGCTCTTGAATGACTGTGGCGTAAAACCAAATTCTTGCAAGACTTCACCCTATATAAATCTGCCCTTCTAAAATACAATACCTGCCTCCATGCTGCCAACTAGAACTCATAATCTCAACCTGTCTGACTATTCCCTACTCTTGTTACCTTCAGGCGATCCCTGAAAACTCATCTCTTCAGGGAAGCCTATCACGCCTCCAACTAATCTTTTACCACTTCCATAGCTCCATCAGCCCCACAGTTACAACCTTTTGTACTACCTGCCCCACCCTATTAGATTGTATGCTCTTCTGAGCAGGGCCCTCTTAATTCTCTTGTATTGTATTGTATTATAACTGTACTGTTTCCCTTTTATATTGTAAAGTGCTATAAATCCTGTATTATAAAAATATTAATACTGGGTGAGGAGTTATGTTGAAAATGTCAAGTTTAAAAGTAAAATTCTGATAATTCAGAGGATCAAGTATGACTGGGAAAGCCAGCAAGCCTCCACTGAGAAAATGCTGCTCCCCTAGCAGGTTGGTGTGAGTCAATGGGAAACAAAAGTTCCATATGAAGCATAGGATACAAACCCCTAGATGAAGGTTCACACCTAGAAAGGATGGGAGCCAGGAGCCATCTCACCAGATCTGTGTTTGTTCCCACAATCAATAGAGCCTTAAGCCTCATACAAACGATCGGACTTCCATCAGACTTTTACGTGGATTTTTGTCCAAATGGGCGTTGGCCGTGAACGTGTTCTGCAAACACACGGCAGAACACATTCAGCCAACTTTCACCAACTCACGTAGTTTTTTCAGCTCTTTACTGCCACCCTTTGGGCAACTTCTGCTATTGTTGGCTGATGTTTAGCATTGGTTATGAGCATGCGTGTTTGTACTTTGGACTTATGTACACACGATCGGACTATCTTCCATCGGACATTGTCGAAAAGTTTGAGAGCATGCACAGTGAACATTTGTCCGTTGAAAAAGCAACAACAATTGTCCGATAGAGCATACAGACGGTCATATTGTCCGATAAAGCAGGTCTGTCGGATCGTTGTTGAAAAGTCAGATCGTGTGTAGGGATGAGCCGAACACCCCCCTGTTCGGTTTGCACCAGAACATGCGAACAGGAAAAAAGTTCGTTCGAACACGCGAACACTGTTAAAGTCTATAGGACATGAACATGAATAATCAAAAGTGCTAATTTTAAAGGCTTATATGCAAGTTATTGTCATAAAAAGTGTTTGGGGACCTGGGTCCTGCCCCAGGGGACATGGATCAATGCATAAAAAGTTTTAAAAATGGCCGTTTTTTCAGGAGCAGTGATTTTAATAATGCATAAAGTCACACAATAAAAGTGTAATATCCTTTTAAATTTCGTACCTGGGGGGTGTCTATAGTATGCCTGTAAAGGGGTGCATGTTTCCCATGTTTAGAACAGTGTGACAGCAAAATGACATTTCAAAGGAAAAAAGGCATTTAAAACTACTCGCGGCTATTGCATTGCCGGTCCGACAATACACATAGAAGTTCACTGATAAAAACGGCATGGGAATTCCCCACAGGGAAACCCCGAACCAAAATTTAAAAAAAAATGACATGGGGGTCCCCCTAAATTCCATACTAGGCCCTTTAGGTCTGGTATGGATATTAAGGGGAACCCCTGCCAAAATTTAAAAAAAAATGACGTGGGGGTCCCCCTAAATTCCATACCAGACCCTTCAGGTCTGGTATGGATTTTAAGGGAAACCCCACGCCAAAGAAAAAAAAAAGGCGTGGGGTCCCCCCAAAAATCCATACCAGACCCTTATCCGAGCAACCTGGCAGGCCGCAGGAAAAGAGGGGGGGACGAGAGAGCGCCCCCCCTCCTGAACCATACCAGGCCACATGCCCTCAACATTGGGAGGGTGCTTTGGGGTAAAAAATGTTAAAAATGACAAGAGACAGTTTTTGACAATTCCTTTATTTAAATGCATCTTCTTTCTTCTCTCTTCCTTCATCTTCTTCTTCTTCTTCTTCTGGTTCTTCTGGCTCTTCTGGTTCTTCCTCCGGTGTTCTCGTCCAGCATCTCCTCCGCGGCATCTTCTATCTTCTTCTCCTCGGGCCGCTCCGCACCCATGGCATGGGGGGAGGCTCCCGCTCTTCTCTTCATCTTCTTCTCTTCTTCATCTTCTTCTTCATCTTCTTCTCTGCTTCATCTTCTTCTCTTCTTCATTTTCTTCTCCGGGCCGCTCCGTATCCATGCTGGCATGGAGGGAGGCTCCCGCTGTGTGACGGCATCTCCTTGTCTGACGGTTCTTAAATAACGGGGGGCGGTGCCACCCGGTGACCCCGCCCCCTCTGACGCACAGTGACTTGACGGGACTTCCCTGTGACATCACGGGGAATGCCACAGGGAAGTCCCGTCATGTCCTGTGCGTCAGAGGGGGTGGCCCTGCCCCCGTTATTTAAGAACCGTCAGAAGAGGAGACGCCGTCACACAGCGGGAGCCTCCCTCCATGCCAGCATGGATGCGGAGCGGCCCGGAGAAGAAAATGAAGAAGAGAAGAAGAGAAGAAGATGAAGAAGAAGATGAAGAAGAGAAGAAGATGAAGAGAAGAGCGGGAGCCTCCCCCCATGCCATGGGTGCGGAGCTGCCCAAGGAGAAGAAGATAGATGATGCCACGGAGGAGATGCTGGACGAGAATGCCAGAGGAAGAACCAGAAGAGCCAGAAGAACAAGAAGAAGAAGAAGAAGAAGAAGATGAAGGAAGATAGAAGAAAGAAGAAAGAAGAAGCATTTAAATAAATGAATTGTCAAAAACTGTCTCTTGTCATTTTTAACATTTTTGACAGTTTTTTAGTGAAATGGTAGGGGTACTTTTGTACCCCCTTACCATTTCACACAGGGGGGAGGGCCGGGATCTGGGGGTCCCCTTGTTAAAGGGGGCTTCCAGATTCCGATAAGCCCCCCCACAGACCCCCACAACCACCGGCCAGGGTTGTGGGGATGAGGCTCTTGTCCTCATCAACATGGGGACAAGGTGTTTTGGGGGGCTACCCCAAAGCACCCTCCCAATGTTGAGGGCATGTGGCCTGGTACGGTTCAGGAGGGGGGGCTGTTTTTTTTTTTTGGCGCGGGGTTCCCCTTAAAATCCATACCAGACCTGAAGGGTCTGGTATGGAATTTAGGGGGACCCCCACATCATTTTTTTTTTTACATTTTGGCCGGGGTTCCCCTTAATATTCATACCAGACCTGAAGGGCCTGGTATGGAATTTAGGGGGACCCCCACGTCATTTTTTTTTTTAATTTTGGTTCGGGGTTCCCCTGTGGGGAATTCCCAGGCCGTTTTTATCAATGAACTTCTATGTGTATTGTCGGACTGGCAATGCAATAGCCGCGAGTAGTAGTTTTAAATGGCTTTTTTCCTTTGAAATGTCATTTTGCTGTCAGACTGTTCTAAACACGGGAAACATGCGCCCCTTTACAGGCATACTATAGACACCCCCCAGCTACGAAATTTAAAGGGATATTACACTTTTATTGTTTGACTTTAAGCATTATTAAAATCACTGCTCCTGAAAAAACGTCCGTTTTTAAAACTTTTTTTTGCATTGATTCATGTCCCCTGGGGCAGGACCCAGGTCCCCAAACACTTTTTATGACAATAACTTGCATATAAGCCTTTAAAATTAGAACTTTTGATTTCTCCCATAGACTTTTAAAGGGTGTTCCGCGGCGAACTTGCGAACAGCCAATGTTCGAGTCAAACATGAGTTTGACTCGAACTCGAAGCTCATTCCTAATCGTGTGTATGGGCCTTTAGAAGACCCTGGGGGCTAGGCACATACGATGGCTAGTTTGTCAATGGTCACTGGTACTCCGAAGACTAATGGGTCAAAGGACAACTTGTTCTGCAGAGATACATTGTAAATGAATGTCTTTGCTCTGAATCTCTAAATTTTGCAGTTATCATAAGGGCAAATACAGTATCTCAGGTGCTTATCATAAATGTCTTGGTATAGCAAATCATATGTGCATCCAACTGGAGGAGGGCTCATTTGTAAACATCTTCCATTAGAACAGGCACCACAGTCTAATGGCCTATCAGTTTAAAAGGTTGGATTTGTTCTTTCTTCTGCAACGTTTAAAAAAAAATTAAATAACTAGAGATAAAATGTGCTGCAATAATAAATAAATGAATAAATAGATAAAGATAAACAGTAAGAATCAAATGCATTGAAACCACATATACAGTATGTACAATTTCATAGAAAATAATTTAGGAAACAAAGATAATTGGGTTACATTTAATTGCAAAGGCGCAATTACACACCATTGTGTACATACCTTTAGACTCCAAGGATATGTCTAAGTCTCTATATTTAAAAACCTCACCTTTAGGGAGTAAGACTTGGTGTCCAGGCAATATCCAGGGACAGAAAGTGCAATTACCGCAACGTGATGTACCTAATGGTAGTTTAGGTATAGATGAATTGTGGGCGGTATAGTGGCTGGACACAAGTCTATCTCTGAGTGAATTGATGCGTCTGAACACAATTTCTGGGTGCATACTGATATATTTTCTTAAGATTGGGTCTTCCTGTAAGAGATGCCAGTGTGTATTCATAATTTTCCTAATAACTTCATGATGGGGTGAAAATTTAGTGATTCGTTTAACAGTGGATTCTTCAGCTTTCAACATCTAAAGATGACTGTTATAACTTACAAATTCATCACTATCTTATCTAGCCACTAATCTGGATACCAATATATTTGTTAAATACTATGCAATTTTTATAAGTATAGCTATTTTGAAATTTTTATACTATGCATTTTTGCAAATTGTCTTATTTTACCAAAAATATACAAAATGACCGTGCTTTCACAAATATGAAAAAATAAAGTAAGCAGCAGTTCCAATTGTGAGGCATACACAAATATAACAGAACAGAAATAATTCAAAGAACCGCGCTACAAGATTGAATGGTTAAACTACTGAAAGTGAAACCAAAAAAATAGAAAGTAAATAGAAATATTGAAAATCAATCTACTACAAATCAATCATTTAAAGTGACAAAAAAATTAACCTTAAAAAATGTGATAATGCCAGAAACGAAAAGTCCCAAAACCAAATTAATGGTAAGTGGTAAAAGACACAAAACAATGAATGACATAAAATTGTGCAAATGGATGGTGATGATTGAAGAGACAAAGATCCCTGAGGCAAAATCAATGTTCAAACGGTGATTATTCAGACTTGCATCGATATACACCCAGTGAAAAATCCACCACCTATAGGAATGCACGCTTACCAGAGGCAAGCTATGTATCAGCTTGTACACGGATATCCACTCAATAGGGGACAACACATACGATCTCCTCACAGAGGAAGGACAAGCAGGAACCTTCCATCCAGTTAATCCACGTATTCAGCAGAGAGGACCCAGAGGGATAAAAAACTAATTCTCCATAGTGTAAATCAGCGTATACAAATTTATTAAAAAAGGTAATGCACTTACATCAAAAGTACGGATATGAGCATAAACGAAGGTAAAAACAGCCGGCCGGCCTGCATACACCCGTTCGGGACAAGATAAAAACGATGACGTCAGCCTTCCGATGTACGTTTCGTCCTAATAGACGTCGTCATGGGAACGGGTGACGCACTGACTCATCGCTATTTATAATACAATTACAAAACCAAGCCTTGCTCTGAAGCTCCGGCAGCGCCACCACCACATCCACTTATACAACAGGAAGCATATAAATGATGCCGATTAAATCAAGAGTGTGATAACCGTATCAAAAATTATAGATGATAACAGAAGGATGGGGACTACATTATATATAAAGGACATATATAATAATCTGAATCAAAAATTCAATATTATATAAAATGTGTAAAAAAAACAGAAATATAATTAAATGTTCCGCTATGCCATCTAATAGAAAGATGGAAGAAGACACATAAGTTGACTATAGGGCACCTACAAGGGAATAATTAAGTGGTGTAATGGTCACAATATGGGTACCAAAGGCACCTCTCATAGGGGACACAAGACCTCTCTCTCGATGGTATTGATAAAGACACGTAACCATACATAACCCTCAATTTTGATGTTATAAATTATGAAATAATATTCCCTGAATAATGTAAAAAACAAAAATAATAAACATATTTGGGACGATAATACTCAAAAAAATGACTTAAATAAAAACCCCCAAAATGAGTTACCCAATAACCAATTTGGGTGATAATGCAGTAAAGCCACCGGAAAGAGCAAGTTTACAAAAAATTAAAATTAGTTTTAAATTAACTACAGATCCCTAGAAATTCTCCCTCTACAATCCTAATGGTTAGGTGCTAATGCAATATACCCAACCAAAGTACAAAGCGAGTATATATAAACCATATAAATAGAAAAATCATGAATTGTCTAAAAAAGCATTGAGATCCACCTGAACGTTGAGCCCAAAAGGGGTATAGCACCTCAGTCTGTATATCCAGGCCATCTCGAGTCTAGATATCCCACGGATACCCCCCCTCCAATATGGGGTATATCTGTCAATCCCCAGAAAACTGGTCTTACTGGGGTCCCGATTATGAGCCTCGAGGTAGTGCCTGGAGACCGGGTGTTTGGGAAAACCTGTTAAGATGTTTCTTATGTGTTCGTTAAGCCTTACAGAAAGGGGGCGTTTAGTCCTCCCCACGTATTGTAATCCACAAGGACATTGGAGGAGATAAACAATACGTTCGGTGGAACACGTGATGAATGATTTGATCTCAAATTCTGTCAGGGAACTGGTGGAAATAAACTTGTGTGTTCTTCTGTGTGTGCATCCACTAAGAGAGCACACCCTACACTTTCTACGTTGATAGAAGCCAGTCATATATTCAAAGAACCCTTTCTTAGTAGGAGGAGGATCAAGGACATTGGGGGCCACTCTACCCCTAAGGGAGGGAGCACCCTTATATACCACCTGTGGTTTGGCTGGAAGGACGGTACTCAATACATGGTCATTCAAGAGAACATGCCAATGTTTTCTGACCAGTCTAGCCACATTTCTATGCTGTAAGGAGTAGGTAGTAATAAAGGGGATCCAAGGTACCCTATCTTGATTAGGTGCTTTGGTTATCAATAAAGTACTCCTATCAATGGTTTTAACTTCATCTAGTGTACCCTTAAGGAAGGCCTCAGGGTAACCCTTCTCAAGGAAATGTCCAATCAGGACATCAGCCTGAGCTAAAAACTCACCCTGATCAGAGCAATTACGTTTTAGGCGTATGCGGCGCATGCGCGGTAGCTGGCGGGTTTCACCGAATCCCCGCCCCACTGCATCACATTGGCCGGACGCCGCTGTGTCGAGCCCAATTTGGCTGTCGCCGTTTCTGGTGGGGGTGACTATTTAAGTACACACAGCTTTGCCACATGATCAGCGGATGTTGTCTTACCAGAGGGAGCTGCACCATACCTCATAGCCTTCCCAAACAAATTTTAGGTAAGCCATTATCATCGTAGCTCACTATATACATTTATATCTCCTTCTATTTTGAAACCATTGAAGGAGTGTCAATACAAAGAAGATTTTACATCATGTCTTTAATTTTTTTATGTTAGAAATAGCAGCCTCTACAAGCTACTGCTACCTATAAGGCTTCTTACGTACGTCTATCTTCATATTGGGAACTGTGGCTATACTGGTGCCCCCGCAACACCCTGTATATACTGCCAATCTCTTAATACAATCAAGCAACTACTCATCCTACCAGTTGCAACAGTATACCTAAATTCGTTCCATCATGTCTGACCATGTGGGGTAAGCTGTGCACAGACACATATACATATTTTTTGGCTATTACTGAATCCTCTCTAACTGCCTGTATCTATTAATATATTCCACTTACTTCCTCCCAATATATATTAATTGTAAGTTAGTAAATGCTGTAAAATTACCACCTTTCTTAGTATCTTATTAATACTTACTTTTGATATTCCCCCTGAGGGATTTGGAAGAATCATTAATTATTTTACTGTATATCAGGCTACCTGATTCGACACTCCTATATAGATGTATGTATATACCATATATACTTTATAATAGTTTCCCCAGTTACTTGGCTTTACCGTTTGCCCCCCGGGTGACCATTTCCTTTATGGGGTTTTTCCATGTGACCATTGTATTCGGTCGGAACATATTTTACACTTTATTCAATGTTTGGTACTATACCTTGAAATATGTTTTGTAATTATATTGCATATACACTTATTGATGTATTTTACTCAGCAGAACCATCCTTAGCTCCTGAAGAAGCGTCATTTAGACGCGCAACATGTCGAGCGACTAAGAGAAAATCTACCCGGATCTGCAATTTAACCCTCAACTCTTCATCTTACATTCGCAGATCATAACCTTGATTTGGGAACTTGTTCCCTATTCATTTTTCTTTGAATGTTTGATCATAAGTTATATGTATAACAAGTGGTGTTTTAAGTTGCATGCAGGGTAGAAAATACTAAACACACAATATTTTTATATGTAAATGTAACATTACAGCATCTATTTTTAGTTTTGTAATTTAAACTTAATAAAATAAAATCATTTTTATCTTTTATAGTTAAACTACTCGTGTGCCTTTAAAGTCCAATTTTCTAGTTCTCACACTTTACCTAAGTCTCTATATTATTTTAATGGTACTGGGAAAAAAAGCATTCTGTTATAGGTACAAAACAATACATTATTTATTGAAACCACCATTCTTCACAAAAACAGAAGCTGGTACAAATATTTTTTTTCCTGACATTGTCACAGACGTTTTTCTTTTAATTTTCGAATTTTTAGCCTGTTCATTTCTTTTTTGTCAATGCTGTTTTCATAATGAAATAATTCTATTGTATTATGTCAATAGATAAACACATTAGTTCATTATTTACCAAATGGTGCACCAGTTAAGCACTTTAATACAATTGTAATCATTGTTAAGCCCCCGTATTGTATGTTTCTTTTGGTCTGCAATGCATTAAATTGGTAAAAACACTGCATAAGCTTTGCCATTTTTTTTTGTTATGCTCACAATACATTTCTTGCATATAAAAGGATCACATTATTCAGTCCTCTAGTAAATTGTTTACTCCTATATTGTGATGTCTTAGAAAGTACATATCTTGTTAATGCACCTTGTTATTGCTCTGAGGAATGCTCTATTCTGATGAGTCTGCCATGCAATAAATTGACAATGGAAGTTCTTTTCTACTTTAACATTGTCCTAAATTCTAAACCTAAAAAAAAATCCTATTTTTTTCACTGAATAACTAATCAAAATTGTTCAGAGGAAGACTGGATATTAGCAGAGTTGACAGATTAAAGGAGACTGAACAATTTTGGATTGAATTCTCTGGGTCATTCCAGAGGTGAACAACATAGAGGGTAATGCACAGATGCATGTTAATGTACATATGTCAGTAAACTAACAATTTTTTCATAATGTAAACTTTTATAAAAGACAGTAGTATCTCTCTTATTTTCTAAGCATGCAGTATCAGCTAATAAAACTTTGAAGAATGTGCAACAGGGGACTGGGGATGGGTTGTGGCTTGGCCTAAACAGTATAATAATCATATGGATATATATTTTTCATGGAGAGTTAAGAGTTATGTTTGTCAACTCACTTACTAATCATAAATAAAGATTGAGGATAATATTAACAAGTAGGGATCCAAGGTAGACTCCAAAATGCTGATTTACTAAAGGACTTAGGAATATTCACGTAATAAATTGTGTGAATTGTCAAGAAAGGAAGGCTATACACCAATGACATCACTGATAACAAGATGACTGAGTGCAAATCCACCTCTCCAATATAGGAACAAACAAAAAACAAATATAACAAGACACTTTCTAGAACAACATAGGTCAAATATAGACTCCTTTAGAGCCTAAATCGTTGAAAGGGTAGATGGCACATTATAGAAGGAGACCACCTTTCCTTACTGAGCAGAAGTGAGGAGTTTCGGATTTTTAAAGCAGAACAAAAAATTTTGAAGACTGTAAGCAGACAGCTCTTTATTGCAAGAGAGAAATGCTAGGCTGCAATATCACACACTTACCTGCCTGCCTATTATCTATTGAATACACACTAAGTTGCACATGCGCAGTTCAGTGCACATCCTCAGCACACTTCGGCTATGTCTGAATGGTTGACTCATGTGTGCATGTACGGGATGAAGTCCCCCCTCGCCAGCCAATCAAGAGCCCTAAAACCCAGCACCCAAAATAAGATGACAGTGGCTGGCGAGGGATGTAACAGTATTAATGGAAAATTGCTATAGGTGTAGGCTATTTAGATACCTCTGGAAGCCTGACTGGAAAACTCCCAGGACGTTGCCAAGAGAGTTCCAGCCATTACTGTTCACCTTCTCCATCACAGGAGTTAGCTCTCAGATGCTGAGCTCATAGCTACTGCATCAGGGGAGAGAAATCTCATGTGAGGGGGTTTGAATCAGAGAAAGGGCTCACTCCTTTAGTGGTGAAGGTGAACAGTAAAAGCTGGGCCTCTCTTAGCAATATCCTTAGCAACTTCCTGTGAGTTTTTCAATCAGCATGCATGAGGTATGTAAATAGCCTACACCAATAACAATTTTGGTCAAAGCAGCACAGCTTGCTTTTATATACAGTTTATCTGCATAGGCAGTTTTTTGGTAAAGGTGAACTACGTCGTTAAGCCTGATATTTCAAGGCAGGACAGCTAAGAGGCTTGCTGTGTATACTCTGCACCAGTCAATTTCCACATCCCTTGTGGCAGTTGCTTCCTATGAGCCATCATTCTTCAGCACTCTTTAGCTTCAAACAGCCAGAATCTTTAGGGATATCTGTCAGGAGAGGAGATCTTTGCTTCATTCCAACCTCTAGGTACAAAGACCTGGATTGAGAGACAGTTTTTTTCACAGTGACATTCTCACAAGGCAGAAACCCATGAGGGAAGAGGCAGAATAGGAAGTGTCCCAAATATTTAGCAGTTCTCAAAGCACACATCACCAGGCACTCAAACTTACCTCTCTAGCATAACCTCAACAACATCACAACTATACAAAAATGTATTCCACTAAATTGCTACATCAATAGATGTGGTAGATGTCAACTGAAGAGTTAACATTTCTCTCAGGTTCTGTCTGTGACCTTAGTGGGGCATTTCTCTCTCGTTGGGGCATTTATCCTACTTCCTGTGCTTGTGGCACCCATTAAATAAATAAGGAGTACAATTCCTCACTCTACTAAAAATGTTTTATATGCTTCTATGTCCTCATTGAAGAGATTTACCTTCACTCCCTGTGCTCGTAAGAACTAAGTGGAAAACAAATAGCCATAAAAACATGACAGGACCTCTAATTCTTCTTTAGTCTATCAATAACGAGCAAACATTTTTGCCTGAGTTGAAAAAGAAGTTAAGGCAAGTTAGGTTTTTTTTTTTTTTTTTACTTTTAAATAAAGGGGTTGATCATGTGTAGCCAAAAGCCCCTTCATATTCACAGATACAGCAACTGTATCTTCTAGCCTTTGATGCCCCAAAGCATATGTCAGGTCTCAAAAGACCACCCTGAAGTGTTCTGTTTCCAGATAATGAATTCAAAGGTCATATAGACCTAAAGCTGTTGCTTTGTAAGAATTCTCTTAGTTATAGTTTATAGGAAATAAATTCCCTTGCAAGCCTTTTTTTAAAAGGCTTGTAAGGGAAAAGGGCTTTCTAAAAACACAGTACTTCTGCCACCAGATTCTGGATGGAATCTACCTTTTTACCTTGTCAGTTATGTTTGTTTTTTGACTTTCTCCTTAATACTTTCTATGTCTCTTCCTTCCTACCCCACCCTGCCTGAGATGGAAAACAAGTATATACATGTCAAGACAACCTTTACTACACCAGCGCTTACGAACTCTCGATCAAAGATCCTGCGGAGATGCACTGGGTTCTATGAGGTACTGTAATCACCCCCCCCCCCACATATCAGATATGGTACTTACAGTGACTTCCTTCAATGTGCATGGATTGAACCACCCAGCTAAAAGAGCCTCGGTCTGGAGAGAAGTTCTCAAATTACACTCTGACATTTTGTGCATACAAGAGACACACTGGTTGGCTTCAAACGCCCCCCACCTTTTGTCATAAAACAATTCCCGCACATATTCAAAGCCTCAGCTCCTAAAAAGTGGAAAGGTGTCCTTATTGCTATTATAGACTTTGTGGCTTTCTCCCTCCAAGAGACATACACACCCTGAAGGACGCTACCTGATCCTAGTGGATGCAATCAATAACAAAATCTACACAATAGTCAACCTGTATGCACCCAGTAGTCAACCTGTATGCACCCAATACTCACCAGCTTTCTGAAGAAGTTATTCTATAAAATCATGTAATGTGCGGAGACTATAATATATCGGTAGACTATAGGATGGACACTACCTCTAAATCACAACACCCTCTACCTGCACTACAACCCCTGCTCCATGCTGAGGAAGTGTACGATGCGTGGAGATGTCAACACTCAAATGAGCAAGACTACACCTTTCATTCCTCCAGACATAATTCTTATTCTCACATCAACTTAATCTTGGTTGACAAATTCCTGTTACAAATGATTTCCTCCTCCACCATACATGACATCACGTGGTCAGACCACGCACCTGTCACTATAACAGTCAGCAAAGAAAACACTTCAACTCCTGCTTATATTTGGCATGCTAACTCTCGCTTGTTTCAGCAACCCCCACAGGTGGCCTCCATAACCAACCACCTAAATTAATATTTTGCTTTAAATGCTCACTCTGTGACTAATCCATTCACTGTGTGGTGTGCCCATAAAACCTATATCAGAGGCATTATACTCCAAATGTGTTCATGAGCAAAAAGGCAGAGGACACAAAAATTGGATTCCCTTCTATCTGATATTAGAATCTTAGAGACTCAAAACAAAAGCGCATCTGACATTTCCATAGCAAACAAATTTACTAAATTGTGTTCTGAACTCAGGCTCATGCTTCTAGAACAATACATTAAACATATTCAATCTCGCAAATTAGCCTACTACTCCTCTGGCAACTGAGCTGGAAAATTCTTGGCCCAGAGACTAAAGGATCGTAAAGCCCAAATGAAAATTCCCTTTCTAATTCTCAACTCAGACAAAAGTAAAATTTTCAACCCTAAAGAGCTAGCAAACTCCTTTGCTGACTATTAATCCTGTCTTTACAATCTAAAAGAAGATCCTAATACTCCACAACCCACAGATGATGCTATTCAAACTTTCTTGGCAGATCTCGCACTCCCCTCCTTATCACAATCACAATTGGAGTCCCTTAATGCACCTATCCCTATGTTCACGGATTTATAGCCTTTAGCCCATGCACATATATTTATTTTATTCTTAATAAATTTAGCCAGATTTCTTATTATAATGTTAACTTTACAAAATCTGTCATACTAGGTTTGAACCTCCCCTCTCATCTCCAACCCCACCTACAAAATAACTTCCCCTATATATGAAAAAAATCAAGCATACCCTACTTAGGACTACAAATAATAGCAGACTCCCTCAAAATTAGCGGATGCTAACTATAATCCCCTAATAGATAAAATAGCTAAAGAAACAAAACAGCTAACTAAAGTGGAATTAACTTGGTCAGGCCTTTTGGAATCCTTCAAAATGCTCCTACTCCCTCAAATACTGTACGTTTTTCGAACGCTACCCATTCTGCTCAAAAGTAGCTACCTTAGATCACTAAACTCCATTTTCAAACAATACATCTGGGGATTCAAGCGTCCTAAATGCTCCAGAATCCTTCTACTCAAACACGGGCACCCATACTTACCCAACTTAAATATTGGCTGTCACCATCACCTGATATTCTCTGGAGCAGTATTGAACAGGCCCTCAGTCCAACTCTAGACCTACAAACTTTTTTATTACTGGACATATGGAGACCATTCCCCCTACGCCAATTCCCACTAACTATTCAAGCCTCCTTAATGGCATGGAGAGATCTTCATAATTTGGCACCCCTGTCCTCCAATACAATGGACATCCCAATACCTATTGACATCCTAACATGTGCAATCCCACATACTACTCATTTAGATTGGCTTGTCAAAGGTATCTCTTGGATTGCCGACCTATACGATAACAACATTTTTTAATCATTTGATATACTCAAGAGAGAATTTACCCTACTACCCACTGACTGTTATAAATACATTCAAGTTTCTAATTTGTTGAAATCCTTAAAGTCCCATCACATATTCATCCAGGATATAGTGTGGCAATTCTATACAAAGACACCCACACCACAGGGATATCTCTCTTCTACAATCTCTTCCAAAATAAACCGACTTTCACTAAATCCCTTCCTTACCAAAAATGGGAATCAGACTTAGGTAAAACCTTCACACCGGCCCAATGACAATGTGCATTTAGAACAATATATAAAGCCTCTAGATGTGTAAACCACTGGGAACTATCCTAAAAAATAGCTCAGAGTGGGTACCTTAATTCTAAATTCTAAATTCACTCCCTCCAACTCCACACTGTATTGGAGAGATTGTGGTGCTGTAGGAAACATCTTACATGTGTTCTGGTCCTGCAAACATTTTACTAGTTTCTGGAAAAGCATATTAAGATGTATCTGCATATCACAGGAGTCCTGATACCACCAAACCCTGGGGTGGCATTACTAAATCTGGGTATTGAGAGCTTCCCTCCCTGCTTCCATACAGTGGTTTCACGTATCTTACTAGCAGCTAGATCACTGATAACGAAATACTGAAAATCCAATAGGGTACCCAATGTCTCGGAAGTACTTGAAATTACACAAGCTAACTACATTTATTAATAGTTACATAGTTACATAGTAGGTGAGGTTGAAAAAAGACACAAGTCCATCAAGTCCAACCTATGTGTGTGATTATATGTCATTATTACATTGTATATCCCTGTATGTTGCGGTCGTTCAGGTGCTTATCTACTAGTTTCTTGAAACTATCGATGCCCCCACTAAGACCACCACCTGTGGAAGGGAATTCCACATCCTTGCCACTCTTACAGTAAAGAACCCTCTACGTAGTTTAAGGTTAAACCTCTTTTCTTCTAATTTTAATGAGTGGCCACAAGTCTTGTTAAAGTCCCTTCTGCGAAAAAGTTGTATCCCTATTGTGGGGTCACCAGTATGGTATTTGTGTTTTGAAATCATATCCCTTCTCAAGCGTCTCTTCTCCACAGAGAATAATAATAATAATAATAAGTTCAGTGCTCACAACCTTTCCTCATAACTAATATCCTCCAGACCCTTTATTAGCTTTGTTGCCCTTCTCTGTACTCACTCCATTTCCAGTACATCCTTCCTGAGGACTGGTGCCCAGAACTGGACAGCATACTCTAGGTGCGGCCGGACCAGAGTCTTGTAGAACGGAGAATTATTGTTTTATCTCGGAATGAATCCCCTTTTTAATGCATGACAATATCCTGTTTGCTTTGTTAGGAGCAGCTTGGTACTGCATGCCATTGCTGAGCCTATTATCTACTAGGACCCCCAGGTCCTTTTCCATCCTAGATTCCCCCAGAGGTTCCCCCCCCCCCAGTGTATAGATTGCATGCATATTTTTGCCACCCAAATGCATTATTTTACATTTTTCTACAATGAACCTCATTTGCCATGTCGTTGCCCACCCCATTAATTTGTCCAGATCTTTTTGCAAGGTTTTCACATCCTGTGGAGAAGTTATTGCCCTGCTTAGCTTAGTATCGTCCGCAAATACAGAGATTGAACTATTTACCCCATTCTCCAGGTCGTTTATGAACAAATTAAACAGGATTGGTCCCAGCACAGAACCCTGGGGGACCTCACTACCCACCCCTGACCATTCTGAGTACTCCCCATTTATCACCACCCTCTGAACTCACCCTTGTAGCCAGTTTTCAATCCATGTACTCACCCTATGGTCCATGCCAACATACCTTAATTTGTACAGTAAACGTTTATGGGGAACTGTGTCAAATGCTTTTGCAAAATCCAGATACACCACATCTATGGGCCTTCCTTTATCTAGATGGCAACTCACCTCCTCGTAGAAGGTTAATAGATTGGTTTGGCAAGAACGATTCTTCATGAATCTATGCTGATTACTGCTAATGATACCGTTCTCATTACTAAAATCTTGTATATAGTACCTTATCATCCCCTCTAAGAGTTTACATACTATTGATGATAGACTAACTGGTCTGTAATTCCCAGGGATGTATTTTGGGCCCTTTTTAAATATTGGTGCTACATTGGCTTTTCTCCAATCAGCTGGTACCATTCCAGTCAGTAGACTGTCAGTAAAAATTAGGAACAATGGCAATTGACTGAGTTCCCTAAGTACCCTTGGGTGCAAGCCATCTGGTTCTGGTGATTTATTAATGTTAAGTTTCCCAAGACTAATTTAAATTCTGTCCTCTGTTAACCATGGAGGATAAACAATGCAGTTTTGGTTACTGAAGCCCCCCGATTCCCTCATGAAGACTGAGGAGAAGAATAAATTCAATACCTTCGCCATCTCCCCATTCATGAATCTTTGCTGGCGAATAAGGATGGCAATAGGAAACATTTTGACAATCAGTGGAAAATATGGACAGACTGGTTCAAAGTAGACTAAGGTTTGTCTTCAGAAATGTACATTCTTGATTGCATGTATCTTAGCAATACTTGTCTTTTACCTAACTTACTTATTAGGAAATGGTTAATGTTAACCTCGTTACTATCCATCTAATACCTTACCCTCTCTTTTTCTTCCTCGCGTTATTGTTCTACAGGAATACACTGCGTTGTTCTTAAAGGTAAATCTATAACTACCCACCCCATATGGATCAGCCTACCACCATATACAATGTATGTTCTGGTTGTCCAACGCTTTATTGTGTATTCTTTGCACTTTTTATACTCTCTGTACTATTTTGTACTACGTTTGTAGTACAATTGAAAAAAAAGCAAAACAAAAAAAAAAAAAAAACACAGTACTTGATTTTAATAAATGAGTAATACAAACCACTGAAATTAGAGAAAACAAAAGAACCATGTCTAGAATCTAGAATCTAGAATAAAATAAGTGAAATTTATGATCAGATTATGACTAAGCGATCCTTCATTCGAGAAACGTGTTAATCTTGCTATGCCTGCATAGAGGTCTCATGATGTCTTATGATGTATCTTGATGGATTTTTATCTTCAAAAAGTAAAGTAATTATCACTGCTTCATACCTGGGAGTGCAGTCAACCTCTCTTGAACCATTGGTTCTTATTCAGGATGCGGAATGGACCTGCACCACAAGGTTGAAGGAAGCAATCATTCCCACCCAGAATGGCACAGCTCTGTCTTTGTATCAGGTAACATTTATGATTGTTTGTAAATCTGTAACTTCAGCACCACACCCAAAGCTACCTTTTATAAGTCTCTAAGTCAATTGGCAATGGCAAAAAAGAGGGTTTGTTGGAGTCCAGCTAGCTTTTGTCCCTAAGGTGAATGCCTTGACTTTCAGATAGTCCCATATAGCTTATTAGAGAACATTTTAAAAGTTACACATTTCAGTCACTCATCAATACATGTATTTACTGTTTAATAAAATTGCATGAACATCTTTGGTGAGTGAAAAATGAAGAGCATAATAGTATCAAATAATTCAAACAAATTATTTCCCTAAATAGCACTAGAATATAAAATGTATAGTAGAAATCAAAAGTAAGGCTAACTCAGCATATCTTAATGGTATTGCTGTGCTTATTACCAAGCTAAATAATGCCATATATCTAATTTTCAATAAGATATGTCCACTGATAATAATTATATTGAGAAATGGGGTAATAACTGTCTTTTCTTTAAAATGGCACTGTATTTCCCATTAAGGTGTACTTTCATTTCAATCAATCTATACTTACAGTGCTGATGTCTATGTACTTACTGTCCTAACAAGTAAATCCCCACACTGAGTTTATCACAGGGCATAATGTCATCATTTGCTTAAAATATGAGTGGTTCTCCTATTGTACTAGTATTTAGAGTGAAACCGTATCAACACCACCATAAATCAAAGCCAACATTACCCATGTTACAAATAAGATAAAGCATACAAGTGGAATAAATGAAGTCAGTAGCAAATTGAGATGAACGGAAATCCCTGTGGTGGCTATTAAAATACACATGAAAATTGAAGAGCAGAGTTTTCTTGTGACAACAAGTATCTATCAAAATAGCAGAGAGACTCATATCCTCGAGAAACTTGAAAACGATGGCTGAAGTCCCATTTATAATAGTTTTATTGTATCTTCGCATCAAGGTAACCATTTCCGTTTCAGTCGAGGCAACATAAATTACTGCTGGGATTTGTTTATAAAAGTTCCTACATTGGAGAAGAAAAAATAGAAGTATTGAAGCGTCTTACAAAGAAAGAACATGAACAAGTACATATTGATGTTTGTATTGTAATTATGGGTCTTGGTACTGTGGACAGCTGAGTGATAGAAGAATGAGGCTTTGCTGCAGTCAGTATATTTCCATATTTTGTTTTGTATATCCTATCCTTTAGTTATTGTAAAGCACAGAAAGTTAAATGCCTTTTAGTTTTTCCCTAATTCCAGGTTGAAATAGATGTGTAAATTAAAATAATAAAATAGAATGTTAAGCAGCAAAGGTGAATATAGGCAACAGTTTGTGTGTAGTTCAACGTAAAATATTCCTTTAGGATGGTAATAAATAAAATTGTAATTTTCCCCCCTAATCATAACATTATGCAATCTTTTGCTATGGTCAACATTCCATTACTGTGTCTCTACTAGTCCTGAAAGTGCAGTATTAAAGCAATAGTATATCGGATGTTTGACCCTCCTTTGTGCAATTAGAACCACTGGCCACACATGCATGACAGAGAACAAGAATATCAGACATGCACAGTTACAAACCCACTGCTTACTTGATTGTTCTGCATCTCGGCCTTTGTGGGAATGTCTGTGATCACTCAGCACAAACTAGCAACACAACTGTACTTGTGTGCTTGGCCCCTTTAATATATAAGACCAGACTATCAAACACCCATGCATTTGTGGATGCTGCACAGTTTTGTTTTAGACCAAGCTACAAGCCATGTCCTGCACCTTCTCTCTGCTACTTTCTACCCTCCCCACCTTTACCGCCACTACTGCCCTCCACCTACTTCACCCCCATTGTACCTGCTCTCTGCCCATCAAAGCCACAAAAGCATGATCTGAACAGGGTGGAGAGGAGGGCACATAGGCAGGGCAGCATTAGCAGGCGTTGCACTACCACCGACACAGTGAAAAAGTGCACATACTGTATGTGGGACACATAAAATTACATATCACTGAAGATCATCATCTCCTACCCTCACATCCTTGCATGGTATCTCCCTTGTTGTCACCACAATGTCCCCCCCCCTCCGCTCCTATCATGCTTTACTTATATCTTTTCCCTTCATCAGTACCCCCACATCTTAACCTGTCTCCTTCCTCCTTTCAATAAGAAACCCACTCTGTAATCCTGTACCTTCCTCCACCCATGCTGGCCATTCCCAAGTCACAGTCACTGAATACCCCTGTTTCACACTGCTTCACCATGCCTGCACACACCTTTTCTCATCACATACAGTAACAATCTCTCATCATCATCCATGTATGAACCCACCTTCTCCTATCACCAACTGTTCCTACATTCATCCTCCTTTATCATTCATTGCACCTTCACCCACTTTCTTTCATTACCCACTGTACCACCTTCTCTCACCACCAAAATGTGCCTGGACCACCTTTTTACATCACCAATAGTGATGAGCTGAACATACACGAGTTTGGTTCATCAAACTTTACTGAAGTCAAATGCCATATCCAAACTTTGTTCACCTCCTGAGGATGTTGATAGAGAAGAAACACGTTGTGGCGACATGTGACATCATATCCAGTGCCCAACTTCCGGTTTCTGGCCAGTGCTGGAACGTACGCTAGCTTTATAGTCAGGGGAGTGGAGTAGCGACACTCCCCCTAGAGGAGCAAGCTGTACTGTTTGGTTCTGTCATACTGAGACACCCGTTGGTGTAAGTGGACAGTTTGATTTTTTATAAATCTTGATGGTTTTATGCAATGAGCCCTGTTCTATGGTTTGATTTTAAATGTGCCTAATTCTGCTGAGAGCTGAAAAATTGATGGTGAGGCTTGTGCAGAAATACCTAGTTGTGGACAGCATGCTACTTACTTAAAAGAGCTTTGAGACCTTTCCTTATACAGGAAGGTACCTTATTTTTGGTGGGTTTGGTGAATATAAGGCATTGATTTAAAAGCACTTTATTGTTATTTTGCAAGAGTTTTCACAGTGTTTGTGAACATGATTGGAACCATGTTTGCACTTTTTAAGCCCATGTAATAGAGACAGTGAAAGTGATTTACTAAAACTGGAGAGTGCCAAATCTGGTGCAGTTGTTCATGGTAGTCAATCTTTTTTTTACACAGTGGCAGGGTACTGCACTATCACTACATACAGTTGTGCTCATAAGTTTACATACCCTGGCAGAATTTATGATTTCTTGGCCATTTTTTCAATCAATTTTTTCTTTCACTCGTGTTTATTGTTTGGCTGAAGCCATTAATTATCAATCAATGCACACAAATTGACACAAAGGGGTTTGAATGGCTATTAAAGGTAACCATCCTCACCTGTGATCTGTTTACTTGTAATTAGTGTGTGTGTATAAAAGGTCAATGAGTTTCTGAACTCCTAACAGACCCTTGCATCTTTCATCCAGTGCTGCACTGACATTTCTTGATTCTGGATCATGGGGAAGGCAAAAGAATTGTCAAAGGATCTGCAGGAAAAGGTAGTTGAACTGTATAAAACAGGAAAGGGATATAAAAGATATCCAAGGAATTGAGAATACCAATCAGCAGAGTTCAAACTCTAATCAAGAAGTAGAAAATGAGAGGTTCTGTGTAAACCAAACCACAGTCAGGTAGACCAACTAAAATTTCAGCCACAACTGCCAGGAAAATTGTTCGGGATGCAAAGAAACCCACAAATAACTTCAGGTGAAATACAGGACTTTCTGCAAACTTGTGGTATGGCTGTTTCAAGATGCACAATAAAGGGGGACTTGAAGAAAGATGGGCTGCATGGTCGAGTCGCCAGAAGAAAGCCATTACTACGCAAATGCCACAAAGTATCCCACTTACAATACACCAAACAGCACAGAGACAAGCCTCAAACTTTAGCATTCATTTGGAGTGATGAGACCAAAATTGAGCTTTTTGGCCACAACCATAAACGCTTCATTTGGAGAGGAGTTAACAAGGCCTATGATGAAAGGTACACCATTCCTACTGTGAAACACGGAGGTGGATCGCTGATGTTTTGGGGATGTGTGAGCTACAAAGGCACAGGAAATTTGGTCAAAATTGATGGCAAGATGATTGCAGTATGTTATGAAAAAATACTGGAGGAATATTTCCATTCATCAGCCAGGAAGCTGTGCATAGGACGCACTTGGAGATTCCAACATGACAATGATCCAAAACACAAGGCCAAGTCGACCTGTCATTGGCTACAGGAGAATAAAGTGAAGGTTCTGGAGTGGCCATCTCAGTCTCCTGACCTCAATATCATTGAGCCATTGAGCTAGGGAGATCTCAAACGTCCAGTTCATGCAAGACAGCCCAAGAATTTACATGAATTGGAGGCTTTTTGCCAAGAGGAATGGACAGCTTTACCATCTGAGAAGATAAAGAGCCTCATGCACAAATACCACAAAAGACTTCAGGCTGTCATTGATGTTAAAAGAGGCAATACACGGTATTAAGAACTCGGGTATGTAAACTTTTGATCAGGGTCATTTGGATAATTTCTGTTGTCATTATGATTTAAAAAGAGTAAACCTAGTTGATTGATGATAAATGGCTTCAGCCAACAGTAAGTAACCAAGAGTGAAAAAAAAGTTTTCGTGTTATCATTCATATTCTCTGAAAAATGGCCAAGAAATCATAAATTCTGCCAGGGTATGTAAACTTATTAGCACAACTGTATACACAGTATAGCACATGAAGTGACATAATCTTATCTTTAAATATTAGTAATCATTAAATGTTTATTTTTTAATATTTCATACAGATACAGTGCCTTGCAAAAGTATTCACCCCCCTTGGCTTTTTACCTATTTTGTTACATTACAGCATTTAGTTCAATGTTTTTTTTAAATCTTTTCTCCTTTGCTCCAATCATACAGAGCTGGGTGCATGAACAGCCAGTCAGCACTGCCAAATGTTATCATGTGGAGGCATGCTTAACCCTGTAAAATCTTCAACCTATTACTGCACCAATACATTGCATTACTTTAAAAGCACTCTGGCAATCAAAAACTAAAAGGTGTTAGCAGGCAAAAAGTGCAGGCACCCAAAGGTTCCTTGCACCTGCTACGCATAAACAGCTCTCTATTTTGTTCCAACATTCCCAAGTGTGTCAGATTGTTGTGGACATTTTTATTAATGCATGTTGTCAGATGTCCCCCAATGTCAGTTTTGCTGCAATACGCTCATGCGAGCGTATTCGTACATACAGACGTTGGTGGAAGACCATTGGCTGCGGAAACCTTCCCGTAGACACGGCAGATCTGTTTGCTCTTTTAGGGATGATTGTTTATGCCTCACCAAGAGACTGGCCACCTCATGGCGATTGTATTAATGCTCCTAGCAAACAGACCTGCGTACATGGGAACCATAGCATAACAATACAAAAATTATGGCCCACTGAGCCATGATAGAGTACGGCTCGCGTCATTGGTAGAGGTGGGAATGTGCACACAATCGTGTCTCAGCAAGAAGCTGGCCGCATGGCTCTGCACAAGTCACTGTTACGGTGATTTTGCCTGCAAATACTTTTCCTCCACACAAGCTTAGTTGCAAAATACTGTAGTATTGGCTGGTGTATGAAAATAGTGCTCTTATTTTACAAACAGGTTAGCGAAAATAATTAGTAAGCAAAACAGTCATCAAAACCAAAGCCTTTATTACTAGCAGATTTTGCCATCCTGCCAGCCCTCTAATGTAGAAATAAACAGCATCTTTGAGTATCAAGGATGTGCGGTGAGGTCAGTGGCTGGTGAGGCACTGGCCTGTATCAGAGCCACAGGTTACATACGCTGCGATAGTTAGAGCGAGAGCAATAATTCTAGCACTAGACCTACCCTGTAACTCTAAACATGTAATCTGTAAAAAAATTTCAAGCATCGCCTAGAGATTTTCAAGTACTGAAGTTTGGCGCCATTCCACGAGTGTGTGCAATTTTAAAGCGTGACATGTTAGGTATCTATTTACTTGGCGTAACATCATCTTTCACATTATACAAAATAATCGGGTTAACTTTAGTGTTTTTTTTTTTTTTATATATATTCACAAAACAGTTTTTTTCCCTTAAAAATTGTTTGAAAAATTGCTGCTCAAATACCGTGTAACATAAAAAATTGCAATGACCACCATTTTATTCCCTAGAGTGTCTGCTAAAACAATATATATAATGTTTGGGGGTTCTGAGTAATTTTCTAGCAAAAAAAAATATGATTATTACTTGTAGGAGAGTGTCAGAATTGGCCTTGGTGCCAAGGGGTTAATTACCATAAGTAATATACAAATAGTTAATATATATTGTTTTTAAGGTAATTTACTATATTTTCAAAAATTGTACTCAAGCAGGTGGCTTAACTTCAAACCAGTAATTTCACAGTAAATAGAGAAATAATAAATTATTATGTTATAACATACAGCATAATAATATATGCTTTAGCTTGATTATAACTGTACCTTTTCAACAGCAGCAGATTCTCATTCTCCCTCTTAACTGTGTGAGAAAACATGGGATTGTGGGTAAATCTTATACCTATAAACCCATGTTTTTTCCTTGTAGTTAAGAGGGCTAGGCTGGAAGGGAGTATTTGTCTTTTAGACACATGCCCCCTTCTATGACACTGCAGTGAGAGGCGTGCCTCCACTGCTGGGGCTAATGGTAGTTTACCATTGGTCCAAGACTCCAAGCTGTTCATTGAGCTCAGTGCCTCTGACAAGAAGTGAGGAGAGGCACTATGAGCTCATCCTCTCAGTCTGCTGCAAACAGAGTGTGCCAGCTTGTATTTAAACTGGCCGCCCTGTATGTAGCTTCTCACAGGGTGCGCAAGGAGCCCCGTATCTCCGGTACCAAAGGTTGTAGAAGCCCCATTTTTACCAGTGGTGGAATAGGACTTAGTCTACCTACCCCCAAATTTGGGGTCTCTGTGACCTCTCTACAACCCTCGGAGCACGATTCTTTTTTTTAAATTTTTTTTTTTAATTTATATTCATCACCTGCCTCCCCTGACTGCATGTCCCTGTTGAGTATATATATTTTTACAAGGCAGCCAGAGAAGTAAGGAGGGGCTTGTGACAGGGAAATCGTATGCACGGTCCTATGCTCATAATAATTCTTGAGTGACAACTAGATGTGCACATTAGCGTGCGTGAGCGTAAATACTTGTCACTCACTTGCCTATTTAAAGTAGCTCCAGAGACCAGAGGATTGCTGAGTAGTAGTCAGCTTCTACCATTTTTGACCTGATTCTGTACTACCTGGCTTGTCTTGACCCTGCTTGTTCCTGATACCTGGCTTGTGACCTGACCCTGCCTTCTGTCTGCTGTTTTGGTAACTTGGCTACACACCCAACCTCGCCCCCGGCCTGGCTCTGACTCAGCTTTGGTTCCTGATTCTGCATCTTGGCTGATACCGACTGTTGTCTGCCTGACCGCCCAAGATCGTGCAAGCCTGCTTGCTGCCTGCTGTCTTGTACCTGCTACAGTGCCTCTGCATCTGCCAGAGTATCCTACATCTGCCTGTTTGCCAGCCTGATTGCTGCCCGGGGTCTGCACCTGCTGCTGTGTCTTTGCATTGGCCAGCTCATCAGTCAACTTGCTGCTCGGCACCTGCTGCAAGGTTCTTTTGGCCATGATCTCCTGCAAGACATCCGTGCCACATCGTGCCTTGTTATATCCTTTCATCACCTCCAGGAGAAACAGGACAGGAGGTGTAAGGGAAAGCCCTCTAGTCAGCTAGGCCTCAACCAGCTACGTGACAGCTTATTTTAGAGCTCTTTTGCTGCTTGTTCATTTATTGCTGCTCTGGTTTATGGGAGGTCTACAGGTAAAAAAGACGAAGTGGTTATATAAATAAATTTGTATCTAAAACCTATCTTAAGAAATATATAGAGTTTTCCATTGTTGAGCTACTGTTTTTAAAGTAATTTGAGTACATACTTTAATAACCCCTCTCCAATTTTCCCAGTTCCTCTTCCACTGTGCAGCCCGTTAAAATAATGGTGGGTGGCCTTTCCATTAGAATGAAAGGGAATTTCACTGCTGTGTGGCCTGACAGGAGACTTTTTTGGGAGGAGGCTTAGCAGTAACAGCACACAGCTGCACAGTGAAGCTCTATAAGGGCTGGGACAGATAAGTAAAATAATTATGGAGGGAGGATGCTGAGCATGGGGAGGGCAGTTATTTGAAGAATAAAAGTTAATTGAATGGTTCAGTGTAAATATTAGTCAACTGGCATTTTGGTAAAGAGGTCATCAATGCAGTCGCTATATTGTTCTTATGACATTCAGCAGGCTTTATCTAATGATACTTGTAGTTAAAAAGTAGAGTGAGCATATGTTTATTTAAAGCTGGTTCATGCATTATTTGTTTCACCAATAATATACGTATATATATATATATCTATATAGATATAGATATATCTATATAGATATATCGATATATCTATATAGATATATCGATATATATATATCGATATATCTATATGTATATAGATATATCTATATACATATAGATATAGATATATCTATATCTATATATATATAGATATATCTATATATATATATATATATATATATATTGAAAGGCTGAGGAAGGTTGAGGAAGACCTGGGCTCAGAAGAAGGGAATTGAATGACACTGGCTATTAGACTGAGTACAACTAGCAGGAATGTATTGGAAAGGAATATATTGCAGATGAATTATTTGGATTGAAGCTGAATATTGCAGCAAAAGCTGGTTTTGACATTTTATGTGTTAATAGGCTATTTTATCTTATTTGTGGCTGGATTTCTGCTTTTTTCATTTACATTGGGTCAGGTGAACATAGCTGTCTATCTCAAATGACATATCTTTCAGAGTCATCTTTATTACCCCAAAAAGCTATTTATGTTTTCTTTGTGTCAAAGCTTACTCATGAAAATCATTTTACTTATTCAAAGATGCACTGCTACCCAGATGTCGCAGTTACAAGCCATTAGTTTAAATGCACATGGTCTGATAATTATCACAGTAATTGGTTAGTTGATTAATTAGTTGATGAAAAGGGTGATCCAAATGCCTCAAAAAAAAATTAAAAATTATTGTTATGCTTAATATACTATTTTTATATAACATGCATAGTTTTAGGTGACAGCAAAGTTATCATAGAGTGTAATGTCTTGAGATGTTCTTTTATTATTCTGTAACCCATAATATTCCTTTAAAAAAAAACCCTCAATATGTGTTACTAATTTTCGTTTTTGTGAGTAATGGAGCGTTTCTTTAATTTGGAAGCCAGCGTGCCTAAATAGGACTGCCTAATGTACTGTTACAAGTGCAAAATGTGCTGCGGAGTTGCATAGGCTTCATTAATATACTGTCCCAAGACGTACCTAGAGACTTGATAGAAGCTAGTATCAGTCATGTAATATTTAACACCTACTAAAATGGAAATATTTTTACAAATGGAACTCAATGAACCTTTTAAAACCACCAAAGAATTACACCTCCAGCAGACTGATCCAAAAGAGTTTGGCTTGAAAAATGTAAGACTTAATTAATAGCTATACGTGGAATAACAAAACAAAATCTCTGACTCCTGCACAGAAACTAACGGACTAATTAACCTCTGCAGCTTTGATTTATAATTTTTCTATTTATCATTTATAACAGTAAGACTAAGTGAAATGTAATTATCTAAGTGGAAACAGTCACATCGCCTTAACCACTTGTCGACCGGCTCACACTGATATACGTCGGCAAAATGGCACAGTGCGCAAAACAACGTACCCGTTCATCGGCGGCTAGTGGGCGCGCGCTGTGGGAGCGTGCCCGCGGGTCCCATGGACTCGATGTCTGCCGGTGGCCCACAATCGTGACACGGAGAGGCAGAACGGGGAGATGCGTATGTAAACAATGCATTTCCCTGTTCTGCCTAGCAACATGACAGGGATCTACTGCTCCCAGTGATCTGGAGCAGTGATTTCTGTCATGTTCTAGTGAGCCCACCCCCCCTACAGTTAGAACATGCCCAGGGAACACACTTAACCCCTTGCTTGCCCCCTAGTGTTTAACCCCTTCCCCACTAGTGACATTTAGGCCCCTTTCACATGTGCTGATCAGTGTTGATCTGTCCCGTGAACATCCTCTTGCTCAGCGGGGATCGCTCCGTTGATCCCCGCTGAGCCGGCGGATGACAGGGCGGTCCCTGCACACTGTGCAGAGACCGCCCTGTCAGATCTCCGCTCTCCCCTATGGGGGATCGGATGAACACGGACCGTCTGTCCGTGTTCATCCAATTCGCTCTGCAGACAGATAGAAAAATACGATTTTCCTCCGTCTACGGAATCGGACAATAGCGTGGACGGATGATATCGGGTGTCAGCAGATGTTCATCCGCTGACACCCGCTATCCGATAGGGATGCATGTATGTCTGTATTTCATCCGAAAACGGATGGATGAAATACGGACATACGGTCCGCACGTGTGAAAGGGGCCTTACACAGTAATCAGTGCATTTTTATAGCACCGATCGCTATATAAATGCCAATGGCCCCAAAATAGTGTCAAAAGTGTCCAATCTGTCCGCTGCAATGACGCAGTCATGATAAAAATCACAGATCGCTGCCATTACTAATAAAAAAAAATTAATAATAAAAATGCCATAAATCTATCCTCTATTTTGTAGACGCGATAACTTTTGCGCAAACCAATCAATATACGCTTATTGCATTTTTTTCTTACCAAAAATATGTAGAGGAATACATATCTGTCTAAACTGAGGAAGACAGTTGTTTTTTATATATTTTTGGGGGATATTTATTATAACAAAAAGTAAAAAATATTGCTTTTTTTTCAAAATGTTCACTCTTTTTTGTTTATAGCGCAAAAAATAGTGATCAAATACCACCAAAAAAAAGCTCTATTTGTGGGGAAAAAAAAGGAGGTCAATTTTGTTAGGTTACAACATCGCAGGACATGTGACGTGCAATTGTGACACAGTGCCGTATTACAAAAGAGGGCTTGGTCAGGAAGGGGGTAAATCCTTCCGGGGCTGAAGTGGTTGTACATACAAATCCTTCAAAATATTTCCAAAGGCCAGATCCATGTTAAAGCACCAGCCCTAGTCCTACTGATAGGAACCCTAAACTAGAAACTGAACTTCAATAGTATTTCATTGTTTGAAAATGACTTACAACTGATAAAATGTGACAGAAAAATATAATGAACAATGTAAAGATAAAAATACTGAACTATTGGGCAATGTGGCTTTTGTAGCAACTGACCATTTTCACTTGGAACAAAATAAAGAAAATGATTATTGAATCAACTAGTGTAACTCAACAAGGGAACACCGCTAAATTGCTTAGATAAGCAGAAATGTGGTTACACATAATTTACTCGTGTTTTGAGATGATTGTTTACTTTGTCTGCAGTAAAAACTGAAGAACATTTTAATGTATTACTGAATTAGTCATGTTAAGAATTTTGAAATAGGGCCATGTTAAATTAACCCTAGCTAGGTTGAATTTATAGCTCAACGTTTTATGTACTGGGAGATACTTATGATGGTCATTTTACCATTTCAATATTTTTAACAATTACATGTTTACAGAATTGTTTGGTTCTTTAATAACTGCATATATAATTTATTATTGTGTCTATAAGGGCCTGTGTCTATTTGGGTCTACCTAGCTGTTTTTAATATACAGTGGAACCTTGGATTACAAGCATAATCCGTTCCAGGAGAATGCTTGTAATCCAAAGCAGTCGCATATCAATCCCCATAGAAATCAGTGGAAACAAAGATAATTCATTCCACATTGACTTCTATTGCATGCAATAACGCATGTGGCCAGAGGTGGAGGGGTGCCAGAGAGACTCGGAGACAGCTCGGCTGCCCTCAGAAACCCTCAGAAAAGCTCGGAAACACTCGGGAACTGAGTATTTTCGAGTGTTTCTGAATATTTCTGAGTGTTTCCGAGTATTTCCGAACGGCTCTAAACGGCTCCGAACGGCTCCCAGTGTCATCGGCGTCCCTGCACCTCTGGCCAAATGTGGTACTGCACACAGCAGAGGCTTGAATCCTGCTTGTTTTGCGAGACAACACTCGCAAACCGAGTCAGGATTTTAAAAAAATAATTGCTCGTACTGTGAAACGCTCGTTAACCACGTTACTCGCAATCTGAGGTTCCGCTGTATTTGTGAAATTTATTTTTTTCATATGGGTAGATATAACTAATATTGGTCTGTTCATCTATCTATAAATCCTTTCAATACACTGATCCCCATATTAGTTTCAGGAATATACAGTGTGAGAAGCATAACTTGATGGGAAAAGTTTAGTTTGTTTTGTTTTTGTTTGTACAATTAATATATGGGACAGGAAGTAAGGGAAAACTGTATGGATACAGACAGAAAATTCTGATAGAGGTTCTAAACCTTCCTCGCTCTACTAGAAAAGTGATTAAATTGCTGTGTGTCACATTTATGGGAATTTACTATCACTTCCTATTCTGTGTGATACTCATCAAATGGATATTTGTTTTCACTTCCTGTCAAAGACAGAAAGTAAGGGACAATCATTAAAATCAGGACACGGAAAGCAATAAAAAGATCTGAACCATATCTATGTTCTACAAAAAACTAAAGAGAACATTTTTTGGGCTTGTCTTATATTCTTCCTTTTCATCTGTTAAATATACCTTTAAAAGTTTTTGTTTTATCTGTTTGATAAGTGCAAAAAAAGTTTATCCCTCCAGTAATCCAGTGTTATCTTGTATTCTGTGTACTCTGCACTGGAATCTTGAGTAGTGTTATCAGATATTATCAGGCTACCTTTGTAAATTACAGAACCCCTCCACCTATGTTTAGGAAATTATAAGAGGGGAGATTTGTTATGTAGTACTAACACATTTCCTGTACTAGGGTGACAATACTGCTTCTCTATAGTTTGAGTACAGTGTGTTGTCACTCTAGAACAGGAAGTGTGTTACTGACAAGGTGTCAGGAAGGGCACGCCAGTACACAGAACGGTGCATCCAGACGAATATCTTTTCACATATATGCAGTGAAAATGTATGCTTGCATCTGTCACTAACGCTGGCACCAACTGGCTGGCTATTTACATTGTAAACTGTATCTGACTACAGTGGGGCAAAAAAAGTATTCAGTCAGCCACCAATTGTGCAAGTTCTCCCACTTAAAAAGATGAGAGAGGCCTGTAATTGTCATCATAGGTATACCTCAACTATGAGAGACAAAATGTGGAAACAAATCCAGACAATCACATTGTCTGATTTTTGAAAGAATTTATTTGCAAATTATGTTGGAAAATAAGTATTTGGTCAATATCAAAAGTTCATCTCAATACTTTGTTATATATCCTTTGTTGGCAATGACAGAGGTCAAATGTTTTCTGTAAGTCTTCACAAGGTTGTCACACACTGCTGCTGGTATGTTGGCCCATTCCTCCATGCAGATCTCCTCCAGAGCAGTAATGTTTTGGGGCTGTCGCTGGGCAACACGGACTTTCAACTCCCCTCAAAGGTTTTCTATGGGGTTGAGATCTGGAGACTGGCTAGGCCACTCCAGGACCTTGAAATGCTTCTTACAAAGCCACTCCTTCCTTGCCCGGGCGGTGTGTTTGGGATCATTGTCATGCTGAAAGACCCAGCCACGTTTCATCTTCAATGCCCTTGCTGATGGGAGGAGGTTTGCACTCAAAATCTCATGATACATGGCCCCATTCATTCTTTCATGTACACAGATCAGTTGTCCTGTTCCCTTTGCAGAGAAAAAGCCCCAAAGCATGATGTTGCCACCCCCATGCTTCACAGTAGGTATGGTGTTCTTTGGTTGCAACTCAGCATTCTCTCCCCTGCAAACATGACGAGTTGTGTTTCTACCAAACAGTTCTACTTTGGTTTCATCTGACCATATGACATTCTCCCAGTCCTCTTCTGGATCATCCAAATGCTCTCTAGCAAACCTCAGACGGGCCCGGACATGTACTGGCTTAAGCAGGGGGACACGTCTGGTACTGCAGGATCTGAGTCCCTGGCGGCGTAGTGTGTTACTGATGGTAGCCTTTGTTACGTTGGTCCCAGCTCTCTGCAGGTCATTCACTAAGTCCCCCCCGTGTGGTTCTGGGATTTTTGCTCACCGTTCTTGTGATCATTTTGACCCCACGAGGTGGGATCTTGCGTGGAGCCCCAGATCGATTATCAGTGGTCTTGTATGTCTTCCATTTTCTAATTATTGCTCCCACAGTTGATTTCTTCACACCAAGCTGCTTGCCTATTGCAGATTCAGTCTTCCCAGCCTGGTGCAGGTCTACAATTTTTTGTCTGGTTTCCTTCGACAGCTCTTTGGTCTTCACCATAGTGGAGTTTGGAGTGTGACTGTTTGAGGTTGTGGACAGGTGTCTTTTATACTGATAACAAGTTCAAACAGGTGCCATTAATACAGGTAATAAATGGAGGGCAGAGGAGCATCTTAAAGAAGAAGATACAGGTCTGGGAGAGCCAGAAATCTTTCTTGTTTGTAAGTGACCAAATACTTATTTTCCACCATAATTTGCAAATAAATTCTTTCAAAAATCAGACAATGTGATTGTCTGGATTTGTTTACACATTTTGTCTCTCATAGTTGAGGTATACCTATGATGACAATTACAGGCCTCTCTCATCATTTTAAGTGGGAGAACTTGCACAATTGGTGGCTGACTAAATACTTTTTTGCCCCACTGTATCTGTTATCTTGTACAAACTCTGGCTTGAACTTGGACTACACTTTTGCCTGCTCCTTTTGTCCTTGACCTGCTCATCCATTACTGACCCCAGAATGAATTCCAACTAAGCTTCTGCCTACATCATTATGCTTGATCTGGTTGCTGACCCGGCTTGTTTGACTTCGCTGATCATCTTCCTGCTGCCAAGCCAGTCTCCACTGATCATCTGGCTGTGTCCCTGCCAGTCTCTGCTGATCACCTGTCTGCTGATCAGCCAGTCACTGCTGATCATCTTCCTGTTGCCAAGTCAGTCTCCACTGAGCATCTACCTGTGTCCCTGCCAGTCTCTGCTGATCACCTACCTGCTGCCAGCCAGTCTCTGCTAATTGTCTTTCTTAGGCCCAGCCAGTCTCTGCTAATGATCTGCCTGCTATCCCTCCTGACTCAGTTGTTGTTTAGTCTATCTACCCATACCAGCTGCTGAACGCGGTGACGTAAAACATGTACGTCGGGACTATAAACGGGGCAGTGGCCAATAGCTTTCATCTCTTTATTTATTCTGAGCATGCATGGCACTTTGTCCGTCGGATTTGTGTACACACGATCGGAATTTCCGACAACGGATTTTGTTGTCGGAAAATTTTATATCCTGCTCTCAAACTTTGTGTGTCGGAAAATCCGATGGAAAATGTGTAATGGAGCCTACACACAGTCGGAATTTCCGACAACAAGGTCCTATCACACATTTTCCGTCGGAAAATCCGACCGTGTGTACGGGGCATTACCCTGCCTAGGGCTGTTTCTAAAGAGAAGAGCAGTCCTAGATGGGGTTATGCTGTTTTCTTGCTGTGTTAAATAAACGGACATACCAGTGACTCCATCAGAGTACAGCCCTTTTTGTTTGTAGTGTCCACGTGGAGTGGGGATGGGCTTAGGGGATTAGCACCTTGCTGTAAAATTGGCAGTTCTACTGAGCAGTGGCTTTCTCTGAGATCTTCAGGATCATCAGATAAGCATAAAAAAAAAGTAAAAAAATGACTGCAGGTATGAGCGAATGTGCTCAGGTTCAGTTAGCGGGGAGTTCATTGAATCCTACGTGAAATTTGAAAAACTCAAACGTAAAATAATGCCACTTTTGAAGTCTATGGGTTGGTAACCTTGAGAATCAGTTCTGGTTATTTCAAGGTTTATTGGCATCAATTGGCAAGGGATTGTAAAAAAAGGCATAGGGAGCTAACCAATGCCATAGGGGACATGTAACAGTGCAAGAAAAAAAAATATATATAGAGAGTACAGCAAGGAGAAGGAATTTTTATGATGCTTTGAAGGTAATATTGACAGTACATAAATCCTTTAAAGAACATGCTTGGGGGTGCCATAAAGCTGTGGTGTTACATAAAGTACATTTTTTGACAGGCAGTCTCAGTGAGACCATACACTAGCAGCATATATTTTGGATGTGTAATTTATTTATTTTTTTAACTTTTACATTTAGTTTGATTCAAATACAGCAGCAAGGCCCCAATCTGCTTCATTACAGCATGAAAACAATAAAAAGTTTATTTGGATGAAAGTAGCTATAAGCTAAAAGCTATAGGAATGTTTCTCTTAAAAAATAAAGCCCTCAACTTTGTACAAGCTGACCAGTGGCACAACAGTTTAATAGTATTATTTACAAGCGTCTTTTTTACTAGTACCACTCTGTATTGTCTTAAACGTTTAACCAGTTCCCACTCAGGCCAGTTCTGACATTTCTCTCCTACATGTAAAAATCTGTATTGTTTTGCTAGACAATTACTCAGAACACCCAAACATTATATATTTTTTTTAGCAATTTGTTAAAAGATGATGTTACTCCAAGTAAATAGATTCCTAACATGTCATGCTTTAAAATTGCGCACGCTCACTGAATGGCACCAAACTACGGTACTCCATAGGCAACGCTTTAAAAAATTTTATAGGTTACCAGTTTAGAGTTATAGAGGAGGTCTTGTGCTAGACTTATTGCTCTCACTCTGACATATACTCTGACGATACCCTGATGTGTGGTGCAAACACCCTCTACATATGTGGCCTCAACCTAGTATGCATTTGCTTCTGTGTGCGTGCCCGAGGGGATATGGATTTAAATCACTTTTACGTAAACATCTCTTGTGATAGAAATAAGGCATGACAGGTTCTCTTTACGGGGAGATCTGGGGTTTATAAGACCCCTGATATCTCCTCTACCATGAAAAGTATGAGATCTACCAAAAAAGAGAAGCACCAGAGGGCAGTGAGGGAGTTCCCCTCCCATTGCCTGTAAAAGCAATCCAGCAGCTAATGAGCCACTAGGATGGTTTTCATATTGCAGGGAATTGATGTCTGAAAAAAAAGATATCTGGGTGATGCCTGTAGCTGCAGGCAGTGGTGGGAAGTGGTTAATGTCAAAAAAAGTTAGTAGTTTAACTTTTTAGCTTAAAGCGTAACTCCACTTTTGTTGATAAAAAAACATTCCCCTCTGGGTGATCGATGTACATTGCAAGGATTATAACAACCTTTGTTGCAGATTCCTACCTTTTGTTATTCTGAAGAAATCCATGTGTGTTTGTCTGTGCCTCTACACTGAGTGCGTCTAATGGGAGTGGTTTCATAATTATCTATCAGCTGTGCACCTGCACAACACTAATGGGGAAATCTGCTGGCCCGTATCCCTTTAGACCTGCTCCTATTGAAAGTATCTCTCCAAAAATGACATTTTTTTGTAGGGGATGTCTGAAATCTGACTTGTATCTTAGGCAGACTTCTGGGAAAATTGGTGAGCCAATCACACAAGCAGGAAATTATGTTTCTGGGGAGTGGTCAGTACACACTCTGTGCACAGAACAACTCCAGGTAACCATATTGCAATCCATTCTCAGAAAATTACAGTGGCTGCAGATTAAAAAGAAAAGGTAATTTTTAATAACATTCAATTACAATATGATTAGTGTCGCAATTATATGTGCTATATTATCTTTTATTTATTCGCTATTTTTTTCCCCACAAAAGTGGAGTTACCCTTTAAGTTAGTAGTTTAAAGTTGTAGCTTAAATACAAAAATAGAGTCCACAAAAAAGTTTTTCAAAACAACCCCACATTTCTTGAACAATCTGCTATCCTTATATCCTTAATTATTATTAAAATATTTACAATATAGACCTCCATTATATGCTTGGTAGAAATTTACTAGCATCAGGACAGTACACAAGCACTGTAAAAAGCAGAAATAAGAAAAATTACAATACAGGTATTACCATTTCCAAAAAAAAATAGGGAGAAAATAGCCACCAATATTAAACTATGGCTAGACAGTATGTTAGTATGTAGGGCAGGGGGGTGACACTTCCACCATGTTCCCCATTAACTCTTTGGGTGCCAAGTGTGGGTCACAAAGGAGGCCTACCCTGGAGTGGGCTCTTTAGCCTACGCCAGACAATGAATTGGGTAACTTGTTCTACCACAGGGGTAACATCTTACCCAAAGGCATGCTCACCAATGCCCTTTGTCCTACACACTTATACAGATGTATGTGTTGCATTAGGAGGGACATGCAGAACCTATGCACACTCCACCACTCAGCGTACCTATTTTATTTCACTCTCAGTAACAGAATAGGGTCCTGCCGAGCACATATCACAGACCTCATGCATGCACCACTTAACTGTGGCTACGCCAGGTGACCTGTATGGGTGTAGCAGCTTTGGGATAAGTCCAAACTGTACATAACTCAAGCAAAGGAGTTCTTGTCTTTGGGAGTATTCCAGTGGATCAGCATTCCAAACTGGCCAACAAGCTTCTTAATGCATAATTCTTAGTCTCCATGGGTGCATCCCGAGCTGTTCTAAGTTTTTCGTCTCTTGTTCTTGATCTCCCACCCCCTAGGTCTGGTCCTCTTCCCTTTATATCACAAGAGAGAGGCTGGACCCCAGAGGAAAACTTGCAAACAGCCAGTTCAGTTTGCACCAGAACTCTGGAACATCACAAAAGTTCGGACCCGAACGGTGAACCTCATTGAAGTTCATGGGACCTGAACTTGAAAAATCAAAAGTCCCCATTTTGAAGGCTTATATGCAAGTTATTGGCCTTCAAAAGGGTATTGGGCCCAGCTACTGGCCTGGGGGACATGTACCAATGCAAAAAAAAAACTCTTAAAAAAGATTGTTTTTAAAGGAGAACTGATTTTAATGGTGCTTAAAGTAAAACAATAAAAATAAAAAAATTCCTTTAAATATAGTGCCTGGGGGTCCCTGTAAAGTGGTACATCGGTACCATGTATAGAACCTGCTTCAGCAAAACTGAAGAAAAAAAAAGACATTGAAATAGATTTTTCCTGCAAGCTTTCTTTATTTTATAAACAACAGCTTGAGGAGCCAGTCTGTATGATGAAGCCACAATTTAGTGCACTCAGGACAAGATTTTTTGGATAAATTTTGGTGTCTCTTTGGCAGAGTTTGGATAGGAGTAACAGGTGCTGAAAAATTGGGCTTTGGGTAAAAAAAAAAAATGCAGCAGCCAAAGAAAAAACAAAAAAAGGGGCACTAAATGTTATCTAATGCTGTGTTAAAAACTGCACTACACTGACACTACATTATACTTACACTATACTAACACAGCATACTCACACTATACTGATAAACTATACTGACACATTACACTATACTCACATTATGCTAACATTGCACTGACCCATTACACTGACACTACACTATACTCACACTATACTCAGACTACACTAACATTACACTGACACGCTACACTCAATAACACACTAACTAGTAGCAAACAGAGCCCTGCTCTATCTATCTCCACTCCAACAACACACTGCAAAAGGTTCCTGTGGAAAGGAACCTTTTATACTGTGGGGTGGGACTATGAGCAATAATTGGGCAAAGTCATCATGACTCTGTCCACCCATGGCTCTGACTGTGCTCTGTGCCCTGATAAGGCAAAGACTTGCACCTGACCAGCGGTCAGTTTAATTGCTTCATCCAATTAGGGCCCTAGAATGCACTGTGTGACACGCAATGCATTGTGAGGTGCTCAGCAGGTGAATGTCCGACCAAGCGCCCCACAAATTCGGGTGTCTGCCGAACGGGCGAACAGGCGATGTTTGCACCGAACTTTTGCTCGGCTCAAACTGTTCGCCCTACTCTAAAGGGCAGAATGTAAAACACAATTAGTTCTAGGAACCAAACTTTAGTGGTCACATCAGAAATGGTCCTCAAGGCCTTATTCATTTATCGAAATGAAATAACATTAAAGAAACAACAACAAATGCAAAAAAAAGCCAGGCAGCTGTTCCACTAAATGTATTCACATTATGATCAAACAGTTTTTTGGTCAATTAATATACGCAAAAGTCATCTAGAGAGGAATGCAAAGTTCAGAGGTCAGGAATGATTCTGGGGTCAGTAGTATTGATGCAGAGTTCAGGGGTCGGTATTAAATGATGCAGAGTTCAGGAGTCAATAGTAAGTGACTTATAGTTCAGAGGTCAGTAGTGACTCAGAGTTCAAGGGATCAATAGTAAGTGACACAAAGTTAAGGGGCCAGCAGTACATGATGCAGACTCCAGAGATCAGTAATGACTCAGGGGTCAGTAGCAAGTGATGCAGAGTTCAGGGGTCAGTACTAAATGATGCAGAGTTCAGGGGTCAATAGTAAATAATGCAGAGTTTAGAGGTCAATAGGAAGTGACTCAGAGTTCAGGGGTTGGCAATGATTTAGGGGTCAATAGTAAGTGATGCAGAGTTCAGGGGTCAGTAATGACTCAGGGGTCAGTGGTAAGTGATGAAGAGGTCAGGGGTCAGTAGTAAATTATGCAGAGTTCAGAGGTCAATAGTAGGTAATGCAGAGTTCAGGGGTCATTAGGATGTGACTCAGAGTTCAGGGGCTGTAAGGATTTAGGAGCTAATAGTAAGTGAAGCAGAGTTCAGAGGTCAGTAATTACTCAGAGGTCAGTAATATAAGACGCAGAGTTCAGAGGTCAGTAGTGGCAGCTCACTGACTTTAGGTACCTGTACCTGTACAGTACACTCCCCAAGTGTGGGACAGGACCACACAGGAACTGAACCTAGCAGAGGTCTCTCATGTAAAGTGTATCAAGCACTTATGCCCAGTCATGTCCAGATTTTGGGCCAAAGAAATGGAATTTGTGTGAATTTGTTTAGAAACCAGTGAGGCGAAGTCAGATGTTCAGCTCATTGACCCAGCAAAGCTGCTGTTCCATGGACCCCATCCAAGAACTGGCTTAGCAACCATGTTGGGCCCCCTGGGCTGCAAATGATAAAATGCGGTGCATACAGTGTGCCATGAGACAAATTGGTGTGTTTCTAATTGTGCTAAAGTGCCTCAACTTGAACCAAACTTAAATAGCTACAGCCCCAATAACATGGTCAAAACAGTATCAAATGTATGACAGCAATCATTTCAAACAATATGGAAATAGCATATTTTCCTCTTTCTGGCCCAGGATTAATTCAATAATAACCCCCCTTTAATAACCCAGGGGTCAGACCTCCCTGAACAAGAAGAGTGCTCCATGTTGAGTAAGGGGAAACAAAACTAAAGGGACAGTTGCCATTGTTACAAGCATGTTTTTTTTACGCTCATGAACAGTGAAGCGCAACTGATTTGCTGCTTTCCACACCAAAATCTTAGTTCTTCTCTGCAGGGGTTTGCAAGAAGCAGATATCTAGTTCAATACAGGTACCTACACTCAAAAAAAAAAAAATCATTAATTGTATCATTCAAATACCAGCAGTGTTATCACCTGGACTTGATTGGTTATTAGTGGCTTGCAGTCTTATGCAGTAGAGCTGGGGTGTAAAGACAAAGAAGCAGTACAAAGAATCAGTTCATGTGCTAACAAGAAGCACATTGATAGGATAAGAAAGTACAGTGACAGAAATACAAACTCATCACTGTACTGCTTTTCTTTCATTGTCTATGCACAGGCTAAGGTGGATCCAGGATTACCTGGACTCAGAGGAAGTTGGTTCAGTGATGCTAACTATCAGACTGAGGACATCTAGTGTGAAAAAAAGTACTGAGTGGGAGAACTCAAGATTAATGGTGAATATTGCAGCAAAATCTGAGTTTGTTACTTTGGGGGTTATTTACGAAAGGCAAATCCACTTTGCACTACAAGTGCACTGCAAGTGCAGTTGCTGTAGATCTAAGGGGGACATGCAAGGTAAATAAAAAACAGCATTTTAGCTTGCACATGATTGGATGATGAAATCAGCAGAGCTTCCCCTCATTTCAGATCTTCCCCTTTCGATCTACAGCAACTGCACGTCCAAGTGTACTGCAAGTGCACTTTTAAGTGCACTTGCAGTACACTTGTAGTGCAAAGTGGATTTGCCTTTAGTAAATCAACCCCTTTGAGTTTTAATTTTGTTATCTTTGGCTGGAGTTCTATTTTAACATATCACATCCTATAGGATTATAATTGTTCCATCGTATTAAAGACGTAACGGAAAAATAAAAAAAAACACTGTTTACACAGGCCTTATATAATTGATAGCAGTGGTTTGTACATAGCAACTATGTAGCTACTTCATTTAAACATGTATAGCATTTGCTCTCAGCACTAGACCTCATTATTCAGCTTGTCAGCAGTCTACTCAAAGTACTAATAATAAGGTTAACACTATAATTAATTAACATGTTTAAAAACTAGTTTGAGATAATAACAACCTTATCAGTGTTTTCCGTGTGTGCATTAATATAAATATTTAAAAAATTCATTTGATTTAAGCTCTTTATTATATAGAAATCCGATTTCTGATTGGATACTATGGGTTAATGCATTCTGCTGTAGCACATAAAGGTCTAAATGTAATATACAGGCTTTTAAACTCTTTTTTTTTTCAATCTTAGGATGAATACGGTGCAATTAATATTCAAGCTATGAGTCTTACTTCTGAAAATAATTTACCAGATTTTCTGACAGAATTAAAAGCTCCCAAAAAAATCCAATCTCTCTGTGTCACATTAAATATGTCATCCAGTAATAATCTATTACTGCGCTCTACTGTCATAAAATCATGTCTTTGATTTCCTTTCAAGTACTCACTATGGAGGTTTTTTTAAAAGATACTTTATAGCTATGTCTGGGATTTTACATGCTCTGAGTCAGTTTTATTGGAAGCAATACTGTTTAAAGTATTGAAAACATAAAACAATAGATTGTATGCTGGTTTAGTAGTGAGTGTACGCTGACTACTTTTTTGTAAAATGAGGCTCTTTGACTTGTTACCTGCCTATTGGAAATGTAAAGTAAAAAGTCTGCTCAAAACTTTCCTTCTACAGTTGGATAGCATAGGGAGGAGTTATAGCCTTTTTTCAAGTTTTTATTTAGGTTGTGTCCCTATTAGTGAGATCTGAACTCACTTCTCAGGTACCATCATTAAAGTTGGCCATACATGAATGGAAATTTGTCTGGTTCAGCAGGGACCGGCCAATTTCAATACATGTATGGGCTAGCTGATTTTAACTAGCCTGTCTGATTTTTCCCAGAAGATCAGTGCTGCTGTCTATAGTAGGCAACACTGATCATTGTATTTTGCCAGCTGGAAAAACTTTGTGGATGGGGGAATCATTTATTTTTTCTGTTAAACCCACTGGTTGAAAAAAAAAAATCAATCATGTATAGCCCGCCTAAGTTTAAGGCTGAAATTCGGCCTAAAACAATTTTTTGGACATGTGCACTGTAAATATAAATTACCACTAATTTAGTGTGTGATATGTGTGGCCACTGCTGCTTTTGGGAAATCCCTTACTTTCAAATAGCCCATACAGTACAATAAGTGAAATGCTCGTTCTGCACCTCCTCCATTCAGAAAATGTCTTGCGTTCTTTTAACAGAATTAAAGCATTAGGAGAAAAGGGTTTAGGCAGAAAAGTGAATAGAATAATCAGGTATAAAGCAAGAGGATTACAACATATTGTTTAGGTATAGAACTTCATCAATGAAATGAATAAATGACACTGTGCTTGCTCTATTTGAGTAACAGTATTCAGTGAATTACACTATGAGTACCATTACCTGGAAACACATCACCTCACGAGAAGAGGATATTAAGGGGGGATATGATCAACATGTATAAATACATAAGTGGTCCATATAGTAAACTTGGTGTTGAGTTATTCACGTTAGGGTCATTACAGAGGACAAGAGGGTGCTCTTTATGTCTAACGGAAAGGAGAATTAATCTCCAACTTTGGAAAGGCTTCTTCACAGTAAAAAGCTGTGAAAATGTGGAATAGACTCCCTCAAGAGCTGGATCTGTCAGCTCAGTCGATAGTTTTAAAAAAGGCCTAGATTCTTTCCTAAGTGTACATAATATAACTGGATACTAACATTTACAGGTAAAGTTGATTCAGGGAACATCCGATTGCCTCTCGCTGGAGCAAATTAGATCATACTTTGCTGGGGTTTTTAGCTTTTCTCGATCAACTGTGGTTATGGGATTGTGTACAGTGCCTTGAAAAAGTATCCATACCCCTTAAAATGTTCCACATTATGTCATGTTACAACCAAAAACATAAATGTATTTTATTGGGATTTTATGTTATAGACCAACACAAATTGGCACATAATTGTGAAGTGGAAGGAAAATGATAAATGATTTTCAATTTTTTTTTACAAATAAATATGTGAAAAGTGTGGCGTGCATTTGTATTCAGCCCCCTTTACTCTGATACTCCTAACTAAAATCTAGTGGAACCAATTGCCTTCAGAAGTCACCTAATTATTAAATAGAGTTCACCTGTGTGTAATTTAATCTCAGTATAAATACAGCTGTTCTGTGAAGCCCTCAGAGGTTTGTTAGAGAACCTTAGTGAACAAACAGCATCATGAAGGCAGAGGAATACACCCGACAGGTCAGGGATAAAGTTGTTGAGAGGTCTAAAGCAGGGTTAGGTGAAACAGTGGTGGCAGCATCATGTTGTAGGGATGCTTTCTTCAGCTGGAGCAGGGAAGCTGGACAGAGATGATGGGAAGATGGATGGAGCAAAATACAGGGCAATCTTAGAAGAAAAACTGTTGGAGTCTGCGAAAGACTTGAGACTTGGGTGGAAGTTCACCTTGCAGCAGGACAACAACCCTAAACATACAGCCAATGCTACAATGGAATGGTTTATATCAAAGCATATGCATGTGTTGAAATGTCAAAGCCCAAACCTAAATCCAATTGAAAATCTGTGGCAAGACTTGAAAATTGCTGTTCACAGACGCTCTCAATCCAATCTGACAGAGCTTGAGCTATTTTGCAAAGAACAATGGGCAAAAATGTCACTCTCTAAATGTGCAAAGCTGGAGAGACAGCCCCAAAAAAACTTGCAGCTGTAATTGCAGCGAAAGGTGGTTCTACAAAGTATTGACTTTTAACAAATGTTGAAAAACATTTATCATTTTCCTTCCACTTCACAATTGTGTGCCACTTTGTGTTGGCCTATCACATAAAATTCCTATAAAATACATTTACATTTTTGGGTGTAAGATAACAAAATGTGGAAAATTTGAAGGGTAATGAATACTTTTTCAAGGCACTGTATATAAAATTGTAAACATTTCTTGTTTTTGTTTTCCCCTTTTCATTGGTTGAACTGATTGGATTTGTGTCTTTTTCAACCAGACCAACTATGTAACTATATGTAACTATGTTAGTGCATGTGTGGGCACCTAGACTGAAATGGTATGGGGTTTGCAGCATAGCATAGTGGAAAGTGAGTTAGGTTGTTTCTTGTCTTCCAATCCATCTCTTCTCTCTCCATTCTCATTTTAATACTGCCTTACCATTTTTGTCTCTTATCCCTTTCTTGGTGCACTTATAAAATTAAATCATTCATGCTTTTACCCTTTGGTGCCAGTAATACAAAGGCAGAGAACCAAAGGTCCTAAAAATAGATAATTCCTATCAGTTACTTATTAACATTTTCCTTTACTAGTGCTTTACCATGTCACTGCGAATGGGTCGGCTCCTGCTTACAGACTCTCAGGACAGCCTGTTCCAATAAAATAGTCCAAAAAACTGATTGGTGGGTAATAGAGATGAGGTTAAACATGGTGAGGCACCAGGAAAAAAAAAAAAATTGGTAATCTAACAAAGGTTTAAGAACGACACTACTGTCTTTAGCTATACAAAAGGTTTCTTAAATGCATAGGTCCTGGAGCTCTGAAACCCTGCCAGCTAAAGTCACAGGGATTAGAAAAACTGTCTTTAAAGTGAGATACCACAATGATACCTCCACCAGTGGTTCAAAAGGTGAGTTCATAAGACTTTCCAAGACAATGGAAAGGTCCTTGTTTGGAAAATGTAATTAACTTAAAAAGAACTCTAAAAACGGAACTACTAGAAGCTCATCTCGTGTCCATTAGTGAGGAAATAGCATATATCTGGACCTCAATAGTATTCAGGGACAGGCCCAAATCTACTCCCCAAATCTACTCCCCTGGAAATCTGATACTTAAGCCTTGAAGAGCTCTATGTTTTTATCTGATACAAACTCAATACATTTATCCCAGATTTTAAAGTAGGTCACATTAGCTGAGGTTTTCCTAGCCCTCAGAAGGCTATGGAAAGCTTTGATGCATTCCAGAATCGAATTTTCCACAGCAGTGGAAACCAGGGCCTGTGAGGCCAGAATGGCAGAATGACAATTGCCTCCATGTCCTAGTGCTTGATTTTCTAAGGCACTCTCAGAATCATAGGGATCATAGAGAATATGTAAACTAGAGAAATGATCGCATCTGAACCAATGCATCTATCTCTAAGGCCCATGGATCAAAAGTCCTGGAAAAATATATCGGTAGGCAATAGTTGTGACTGGAACCCATGAAATTTACTGCAGGGATTCCCTATTCCCCATGAAAATCCTTATCAGGTATTTCATGTTTAGTGTCTATTCCTTTGAGTTCATAAAGTTATGGCTTAACGAGTCTACTAAAGTGTTGTCCACTCCAGGGATGTGGGTTGCAGAAAAATTGCCCAGATGCAGTTCCACCCAGCAGAATATCAAGTCTGACTCCTTCAGTCCTTGGCAGTTTATATAAACCACAGCCACTGTGTTATCTAACTGTACCTTGGCATCCTTCCCTTCCAAGAGTGGTTTGAAATTCTAAAGAGCAGGGAAAGATATTTATTAAAATTCTTCATGACACGCTGTATTTAAAATGTTAAATAAGCTGCCTGCCACAATATGACACCCATCCCACCTACACAGGTTTCACACTAAGCCTCAATAATAGCCAACCTTACTATGCAACGTCAGCAAGTACAAAGGGTTCCATATTGTGGTAGGCAGTGCACTTGCACCCATAAACGTTTAATAAAATTCACTATGATACACAGATTTTCACAGTTAAAAAAAGCTGTCGGTGCACTGCCTGACAATATGGTGCGCTTTGCACCAGCTTAGGTTGCACAGATGGTTAGATATTATCCAGTATTAGCTCCCATTCATACTTTCTAAGTGGTCATGGTGTGGCAAGTACTGTATACTGTGAATGTCAGGCTGAGTAGAGTCAGGGCTGTCACTGCTATAAGCATGTATCTCTGCATGTATCTCTGCATGCTTTCACACATCCAGCAGTAAGGGACACATGTTTGACCCTGGATACAGAAGCACTGCATCCAGGGATGGACATCTATCCCTAACCACAGGTAACCAATGGTTGTGCAGTAACCGTTGGATGTGCAGATACATGCTTATACATGCCTACAGTCTTTGGTGCACATTCAGTTGCACCGGCTGAGCAACAGTCTATGATCAGAACACCTGGTATCCTCACTGCAGGTATTTAGAGCATACTTGCCATGGCATGGCCATTTAAGATGTTTGAATGAAGCCTAAGACTGGATTATAGTCAACATTACTGTGCAACCTGAACATGTGCAACAGGTACAATATTGTGACAGGCAGTGCACTGCTTTTTTTATCTTTTAAAAACTGTGTATCATAAAGAATTTTAATAAATGTTTTTAAAAGAATACGCTACGGGCGCACTTCCTGCCACAATATGGGGCCCATTACACCTGCTCAGTAAGGTTGGCTATTATTCAGTCTCATAAAGGTATAATTTGAGAGAGGTGAATCCCCCCCCCAGGAAAAAAACTATCTATGGCCCTAGTACACAATAGCATCTATAGATGTGAATGTTAAAGTTACATAGGTGAGCTATCCAGGAATGCCCTTAGAGATGCCTGCAATTGTTGATGACAATCAGCTTCCAATGTATTTATTTTTTGTCAAAGCTTAATTGAACAAGCTGAAGTTAGAAGCTGATTGGCTACTGTGCACAGCTGCACCAGATTTTGCACTCTCCAGTTTTTTTCTATTTTCTGGTTACAGGGCAAAGATAGACAATTTAGAAAATGATGTTGGTGGATCACCTCTGAGGAGTGTTGCATTTGAAAAGTGGGTTTTGAAGAATATGTATTTCTATTGAGTCTTCTGAACACCTCATTTTATCATACTGTATATATTTGTTCAAAACTCCCATTACCATCACTTTTTTTTTTACCTTTACACTTTTTTCAAGCCTTTTCTATTAAAAAAAGCAATGGTAAAACATAGGCCAAAGTCACCCCCAGTAAAAACTGCATATCATCAAAATCATTCATAAGTAACAGATTTCTGTGTAAATACTGACTTCCTGTGTAAGTCAAAGTTTTTTTTACCCTTTTAAGTACTCAAATCCTTTATTGCGATTGAGGTCTCACCGACCAGTAGGTAAATTTGCGAGGTAGAAGGGGCCAAGATTAACCTTTACAGGACAGTAAACGTTTTTTATATACTTTTGAAGTCTATTTCTTTAGACCTACTGATTATCTTGACATACAATATAAATATTTCAAACTGTGACTATAAAGAAAAGATGGCATAAGCAGAGGTTATCTCTGCTTATGCAAATTTTTATCATATGCACATTTTGAATTGTCCAGGTTTGTGCCAAAAATAGAAACTACATAAACACAATTTTTATATGGAATGGTCACATATCTAACAATTATTACATTTTTTGTTATAACTGCTATCTTTTAAACATAAAAATGGTTAATGAAAAGTGTTGTTATAGAAACGAATCGTATTCTGTTGCTAATTCTGTCTCATAGCAACGAGAGCTAACTATATGACCTAGAAAATCCCTAATTTATGTATGAATAAAAGACACAGGGCTACAGCCACTGCACTGGTAAATGTAAGGTGTTAAGTATGTAAGGTTAGCCTGAGGGTTAGCCTGTCCTATGTCTATGAGCTTACACTGTGCTGTCCATGGTACTGAACCATACAAGCAGCCTTCATGCAATTGGTTTCCACTGCCTTTTCTTTTTTTTTTTTTATAAATACTAGTTTGTAACTTTAACCTACAAATAATCCTATACTAGTATGGTTTAATTAGCACACTTATCTTGCTTCCTTTGTATTGCAATATATTTTCTTTTTTTTTATATTATATTTTTATTCATTTTCCATATACCAAATAGATACAAAAAAAACCTATTATCACATACAATTTTACACCAGTCTTCCCATTCAATACTTACACTAGCTGGGTTAACAATTTATTTCTTTACTTATTGGTGAATACCTAGCCACATAAAGTAGTATTAAACCCAACAGAAAACAGTTATTATATTGTAGCTTACCAAATCTTACATGTAATGGCTACATTTGTTTTCTTTTTTAGGATGTCTTCTTTTATTTTTACCTGGTGATCCAACCAGTAAGTTGTTTTTCCTGCAAATGTAGCAGCTTGAATGTTTAGACAAACCATTATCACTAATAGGGTGCTTTCAATGATTAGCTTTTATTTATTCATGTAAAACCGGTAACCCAAAAGACAAAACACTGTTGCTGTCCCCTTCCCCCAGACTGACAATGCTGCTGTCGAAAGGCGCTCCTTCATCCAGAGTGGGGGCACCCTAATACAGGAGGTATGTTGCTGGTCAAGTCACCAGGTGAAAACAGAGGAAAAAAAGCCTAAAAAAAAAAATGAATGCGGTCACCGCATTAGGAAAGGTAAGCTGCGAGATATGACATTTTTGGTTTTGTGTTTAATACCACTTTAATTTAAATTTGTCTGGAATGCAGATTTAGCAAATGCAAGTAACAGACTGATATCTTTTTTGCAAGGGTATGAGGGTAATATTAGTGTATTAGTGCTACTACATAAGGCCTGGTAACTTTATGTTGCTGAAAATGGCGTCGGGGGGGGGGGGGTTGTCAAGAGTTATGCAGCCTCCACTGCTGTACGAATGGAAGCCCAAAGCCTCTCTGAACAACTTTGGCATTTTATTGGAAGAAAGGTGGCTGCAAAAATGTAGTCTTGGCTTGCATCATATTGTCACTAAACAAATAGGCATTTTTTATAGTTATATATCATTATTTCAGTAGAACTGACTTCAAAACTTATTACGATTGATTTCAAAACTTATTACAATGGACATATCATTTTAACATATTCTATGCGTTTCATAAAATAAAATATTCATATTAAGAAAATAATATGGGTCACTGATCAGTAATGTCTTATTTTATTTTATCTGATGTAGGCTGGATCATAAAGCATTTAAGGATTTTTTTTTTCTTTTCAAATTTCTGCTTCACAGCATTTTCACTGAGGAACTACTCAATTAACTCCTTGATAGCGTAATCGATGTTCATTAAAAGAAGGTACTTTGCCTTCTATTTCTTTGCACTCTCTGATAATATGCCATAGGTGAGAACATTTTCATGATTCTTCGCCAAATCAATTAAGACTAAGAATATTAATTGAAATTGCACAAGCAGATATCTTCAGTGAAAACTGGAAGTAAAATAGCAGCTGCATACATACTGGCTACTAAAGGTTTCTGTCATTCTCAATAATTTTTGCACAACCTATTCTTGTTCCTTCCTCCTCCATCCAATTTATTTGTCTTTTAACATTATTGACAGGCTGACTGACCTTGAAGGATCAGGAGGTGGACCAAGGTGGGTCTAAGCTCAACTTGTATGGTAAAAGCCATGATTAACTTTAGCCTCCTACAAATATGGTTCTACTGTTCACGTTTTCTTAGAAATTCTGTATATAGCCCTAAGGCTGGGTTCACACTATTGCCGCATGTGGCTCACAGCGGGGGTACGGTGCGTCCCCGTTCACCGTTTCAGGTCCGATTTCAGCCCTAATTTTTGGGCTGAATTCAGACCTGAAACAGACCAAAACACGCACAGGACCCCTGTGCAAATTTGCACAGGAGGCGCAGCGGAGATCCGCATCCAATTTGCATAGGTATGCACCCAGTCTAATGAACAGACAGTACACAGTCCACATGGGCTTTGCTGCTTAACTGCAGACAGGAAACATGAAACTTTATAATCAGAGAAAAGACAGATGCAGCTAAAAACTTATAAACAATGCCATCTACTGCTTGAAGTAGTTGTTGCACAAAATACAAATGAACATTCCCACTCAACAACTACTCCTTTTATTAGTGTACAGTTTGGTGGGTACTGCCAAAAATTGAAATATTTAGCACCATCATACCTTGAACTATATAGTAGAAGGATAGTGTAACCAGGATGGGATTTTTTAGGTGCAATTAACGGGTTTAACAAACCACTGTTAAAAATAAATTTGTAATTAATTTATTTATTTACAAAAATATGGTTAAAAGACATAGATACATAGGTCTAACTATATGTTGGTATGTAACATGGAGAAGTTTACATGGTGAAATGGTGTTCTTTTTTCTTATTTCCCTTTTTTTGTCCGCTATTGTGTTGAATACTGTGATATGTCTTTTGTTTTTTCATTAGTACTATTACCATGCTTTCCTGAAAAAGCCAGCGATGGAGAAACATGTTGAACTACAAGCGTGATGGAAACTTCTCTATGTTACATACTAACATATGGTTAAACCTATGTATCTACAGTACGTATGTCTTTTAACTATATTTTTGTAAATAAAAGCTATTTTATTTCTTACAGTGGTTTGTGAAACAAGTTAATTGCACCTAAAAAAATACCATCCTGGTTACACTATCCTTCCGCTACTCCTTATATTAGTCCCATTTCGGATCTCAGTTCCATAAATTTGTTTCTTGTGTTTTTCTTCATCAAAGCATCTGATCCACTTTTGTTTCTCATGAGTTGGAAGTCTTTGCATCTCATCCCATGAATCTGGCTGGTGTTACTGCTACACGAGCAACATGTGACAGACGTTTTGGGATGCCTTTAATGTTTCTGATGGATTTCCCGATTGGATCTTCTTATGAGCTGGTTTCTTCTTTTACGGCATTTGGATTGTCTGTATTAATTTCTAATCCTGTGTCACTTTGTTGCTTATCTCCATGTAACACTATTGTGGAATTTCCCTCAGTTTGAAGTGTTTGTGTTAGTTCATGAAATTACACTTCTACTGATGGTTGCCTTGTTTGTGTCTTGGTGTAGATTTCTGTATCCCTTTTGAGATTCACTGTACACAACAAGTACACCTTCCTTTGTGCAAGCATCCTATTTTGTACGTTTTTCTTTTGGGATGTGCACATAGGCTTTGCTTTCAAAAATTTTCAGATGGTTTACATTTGGGGCACTTCCGTTCCACAGTTCATATGGAGTATTCTTAGTTAATTTTCCTGGTAGTCGATTTTGGAGATAGCATGCGGTCATAATTGCTTTTCCCAGTATGCGGTTGGCATATCTGCATCAAACAACATGGTTCTTCCACTCTCACATAGAGTACGGTTCATTGTTTCTGCAATCATGTTTTGTTGGGGTTGTATTGCACAGTAGTTTGAAATATGCCATGCTTTCTGAAATTTGCCTGTGTGTTATCACTTGTATATTCAGTTCCATTGTCTGTGGGCAATACACTCTGCATTTTGACAAACTTGCTGCTTAATTGAGTCAAATGTTGTTCATGATTCTCTTGTACTTCACTTTTGTTGTGTAACAGATTGAGGGGGTGATTTACTAAGATGAATGCACTGCATCGGTGCACCGGAAAAATCATTAATTGAAAGTGCGAACCGGCGCACGCGGACGCGCAACGTGATAATAAATATAAAATCCAACTGGCGCTATGGTAAATACGATTTTCTCATTGATAACAGTGCACACCCAATACAATTTGTTAATTTAATCGAACTGGGTGTGTCTTGCTAGGCAATTAGTAGCTGTTCTCAGTTAATTAAACCCCTTTTGATGCCAATCTCATTCTTATTATTTCTAATATATTTTTGCAATTTTGTTTTAATTTCTTTTTTTTAGCAAAATCTTTGCATACATTATAAAGAACAGAGAAGTGTTTATAAACACAATAAATTTATGTTTTCATATCTTTAAAGGTGGCAATACACTGTGCAATCAGTTTGATCTTATCTAAATTTGATTTAGTGCCAAAGCCTGTTTGATTAATTACAATTAGAAGTAATTTTTCAAGTGCGTCTTCCTATTGTCTATTTAGCCTAAATGTCAAGTTGTACAGAGATTGCACAATCAGATTGTGTAGTGTATGACCATCTTAATTGCAAAACTTATAATGTAGATGTGCCATTACCCACTTGTATGTTCCAAACAATATTTTTGGTCCATTATGCAAGGCACATGAGAAGACACCTTTTTCCAGATACATGGATAGCCTTCAAGACATGCTAGACCATGCTTTTTCAAACCTGTGCTTTTTTTCATACATCACAGATTAGGGACAGTGCTGAAACCATTTTTATGCCTCCAGAATTTGTATGTGTGGCATCTACCCAACTTCCCTCTGTTGGTGGACACACACAGCTACATTAACAAACATACAATGGAGCATAAATAGAAGAAATCACATCACTAATTAGCATTTTTAGTGTTAAGTACCTGGGACAATTGTGTCCTGTCACTAGCTATTAAATAAGATAGCTGATTCAAAAGACACACCAGATGTCTGCAGCAGAATATGCCGAATAGTCTAATTTATTCTAAATAGGGGCTTACATGTAGTATTGCCACACCCTTTAGGCGGGCATGGCTGCTGTAGTGATTTTGATCTGGCAGAAAAGAGTCCCACATGTGGAGTGTCACTGAGGAACCCAGAAGTCACACTATATGGGGAAGTGCTATAGGCTCACCCCTCCTGCTCTGGAGAAATGTCTGCCTTAACCCAGGTGTCTGAAAGGGACTTGGGCAGTTAAGCTGGGCCTACATATTTTTGTTGTTGAAGGCAATTTCCAGGCATTTGGAAAAGCATATGAATTTCATGAAACACTTTTAAATTGTCTGTAATCAGGCAGACCCTTGTGCTATGTGTTAAAAGGTAAATGTCTAAGAAATTAAATTGCCACCTTGGATAATGTACGGCCAACCCAGACACTAGTCCAGTAGTGCATACCACCTTGGTTTCTTGGCCTGTTACTAGCTGGAATAATCCCTACTAGAAATTATTGATGGTAAGGTCCAACTACCAGGCACACCCTTTCACATACTTTATGACATAATACATGCATGGCTAGATTCAATCTAATAATTCTGGCTTTTAATTTTTACATGTCTTTATTGTCAAAGTAAATAATGGTGTAGGTTTCTAGTTGACTGTGCTCATCTGAACTAGTTTTCAAAAAAGCACATTTAAGGATTGTCTTTGGCCCACAACCGAGGTCAGCTTTAGGATCTTCTCAATGCTAGGGCCCACACTGGCCTACATTTTGAGAAATCAGATTTTGTATTTAATTTATTTCTCTTGTCTCTATTTGGATATGTGTCTATTTGAGATGGAGAATGCTCACCCAAGTGACCAGCTCTTTGCCAACACACGGCACCTCCACCTTTGGAAAGAAAAAGGTTTCTGATGTCCATTCCAAGTTATTTTATTCTTTTAAACACAGAAGCAATTACACAACATAGAGTAGAGGGATGGGGAAATAGCTGTGGTGCTTCCAAACCACCTCTGACATGCCAGGGTGTTTATGCAGGTCCAAGATGCCAGTTCTTGCCTTGTGCCACAACGTATCCAATTTTCATAAATGAAGGTGAGTGTAAGATGTGAAGATGGTTTCCTCCTAACAGGATCTGTAAGCACTACCACTCCTGTACAATGACATTGAGATATGAGTCACATTCCAGAATAGGCTTTCACTTAGTGCAGGCTAGTTAGAGTTTGGGAAATCATTTTATCATAGTTCAGGAGTGAAACAAACATATTGGTTGCAAACACATGCTGATTACCACAGTATCTTTACTTCATGTGGAGCATACAGGACAATTTAGGTCATGTAGGACATGTCTGTCATTGAGCACCTATAGACTCGAGAGAGCCATGTGTGTGCATGCTGGTGTGTGTAGTGTGCTACATGCATGACTGCTGTGCATATTTGTTTTTTGTTGATGTTAGCAGACAATCACAAAGTTAAAAAGATGTTCAAAATTCATGGAATTATAAACAGCTTTGCTTCCTTTGACAGGGAGCTGTGATTGGGCTCCAGGTATCACATGGGTACTGGTTAAGGCACACACCTATGACTCCAGACAGTCCTTCTGAATGGGTTTTCCAGGGTCCAACTTTTAAGCAAGAAGCTCATGTGCTTATTCGGCTAAAGAACAAAAAAATTACAAAAAACAAAAAAATAGCAGAAGTAATTTCATAATATACAGGTTAGCTCTCTCTAACAGGGGCACACACACACAAACACCTGACAGCTGTTCTACTCCATCTCCATTCTATGTCAGAAAAGAAACAATGCTTGCCATTTATCTTGGAGTTGTGCTGCCCAGTGGCATCATCTTGACCACAGACTCCATATAATGTCAAGAACAGCTGTCAGATATTTCTTAGTGTCTGGGTCCATGTCATGGAGAGATTTCAATGTGTTTTTTTAAGTATGATTACTTACATGCAAAGTATCTGCTGATCAGCTCAGCTCGAGTAGCCAATCCTGCCTCAGTACTCTCCTTTCTGGCAACTGATGGACCTCGCGCTCCCTATCCTCAGAAGGCTCCCAGGATTCATTTCTTACCAAGCAGATGTTGTGTAACACACAGCAGGCAAGAATGATCCTGGCAGCCTTCCAAGGAGAGCACAAGATTTCTCCCCCAGGCTTGTTCAGGCACATAAATCGGCTCTTGAGGAGGCCAAATGTTGTCTCCACAATGCTTCTTGTTTTTTGATGTGCCTTATTGTATAGGCACTCTGCCTGGCTCTGGGGGTACTTGACTGGAGCCATCAGCCATGCCAGCTGCGGGTAACTGGAATCGCCTCCCAAAAGAAAAAAAAATTAGTAAACAGCATTTTTGCAATGTACCTTCCCCACTACATCACCCACAAAAAGTGAACTTCAAGGGTTAGGTTTTTTCCCATAAAGTTCAAAGCTTACACTATACATGTATCTGAGGGTGCTCTGTTAAAAAGGTTTGTCAAAGTCAGACAAGATTTGTTATGCTAGGATGACCTTAAACACGTAAGCTTTATATGCAGAAGTGAGACTTATTTTGCAATCTCCAGCTTTGACAAATTAAGGGGTTCATTTACTAAAGCTGGGTAGTACAAAATCAGGCTTACTTCTGCCTAGAAACCAATCTGATTCCAGGTTTTAGTGCCAACACTTAATTGAACAAGCTGAGATGAGAAGCTAATTGGCTACCATGCACAGCTGCAGCAGATTTGGAGTGCACCAGTTTGAGCTAATCAACCCCTAAGCCATTCATGTCAACCTAGCAGAACTAAATGATGCACAATACTCCTTGGGGTTGATTTACTAAAACTGGAGAGGGCTAAATCTGGTGCAGCTCTGCATAGAAACCAATCCAGGTTTATTTTTACCAAGCTTAATTAAACAAGCTGAAGTTAGAAGCTGATTGGCTGCCATGCACAACTGCACCAGATTTTGCACTCTCTAGTTTTAGTAAATCAACCTGTTCTTTGGTGTGCCTTGTTGTACAGGTGCTCTGCATGGCTTTGGGGGTACCTGTAACTGAAACTAAACCTGGAACAGACAGATAGGGTTTTTTTTTCCTAAAGCTGGGCCATGGCTACTTCCAATGACATGTTTGGTATGTGATCTGTTCTCCAAATAACATGCACAGCTCATTTAATTTTTACAAAAATTTAGGCAAACAAATATGTCTCAACATTATACGTTACCAAGGAACCATCTTGAGGGCATTTGGCTACTCTCAAACTTCTCATATAGCGCAGTCTGTTGGAGAATGAATGCATCATGACATGACCCTGGAAACCACGTTCGTGCACTCATGATACGCTGTCTGGCGTCACACACAACTTGCACATTGAGAGAGTGGTACTGCTTACGGTTCCTATAGTTCACTTCACATCTCCGCGGGGGCCTGATTGCAACATGAGTGCAATCAATTGCCCCCCAGGATCTGTCGAAATTGTGCAAGTTGAACCTTGAAATAAAGGACATCAACGCCAATAGAGCCGCATTCATCTCATGTATGTTTACTTCAGAATATGCACTGTACATACAGAGGATCACATCTTTCAAGGCAGAATGTGATACAGGTTACAGGGCAGTACAGCTTTTATAGAGAATGATTATACAGTAGTCTATGGCGGGCACAAGCCCAAAGTTACACATCACAAAGTACATATTTTACTAAATATTTCAACATAACTTTTGGTCATCTTGACCTTTACTGATTTATAGGTGACAGTTAGTTTGACAAAAAGGAAGACTGATTATATCAAGGGATTTAATTTGACTTTTAAACAGGGACTTTCCATATCAACATCTTTTCCGAGAATTGTGTCTTGTCATTGGCAGAACATTTCATGTCAACTGGAGGCCAACCAAGACAGCCACATGTGTTGCAATACCAAAAGAATTCAGAAACATTTTACTCAAAATTATAAGAAATACATTTTCATGTTGAAGAGGAACTCTGGATGCATAGCAAGATATGGCGCATATATTTCATATATTCACAGCCCCTCCTGTGTTTAGAATTCTTTCGGTATCCCTTTTAAGCTTCTTCTGTGTCTTTAGATTGATCTCCAGGTATACGGACCACCATCTCATGAGCAGTTCTAACTCGGGACCTTGAGGGCTCAGAAGAACCAATATTAGTACAAGCATATGTGATTATCTTCAAACAACATTTGCATAACATAGGTGCGCATTTAACTATTAAGATTATAAGGACTATAATTCCAACAATATATAGAATACCATGTAAAATACCAGAAAACCATCCTGCAATACCAGAAAACCAGTTGAGAGGATTGAGCCAGGAGAGCCAGCCTTCCCAGCTACCCTCAACCCAAGCAGTTTCGGTATGCTCTTTATGAAAATTAACCTTCATTTGTTGTACCTTTTCAACATGTGAAATGATGGCATCTTCAGGCTTAGTATCATTTCCAATGTAGTTACAACAAGTAGTTCCCACTATGGTGCATATTCCTCCTTGACTGGCCGTGAGATAATCCAGCACCAGCCGGTGCTGCAGAACCTCTTTTTTAATCATCTTTAATTTTGTAGCAAGAGCTATAAAGTTTCTATCATACAGGGCAGTAATATTGTCCATCAGGTCTGCCAAATCAATGATGAAACTGAAAGCCTTTTTAATACAACATCTATTTACCCAAGGAATAGAGAACAATGGTTTAATCTCTCTATCATGTGATTCAATATCTGAAAAATTATCATTTGACTCAGGATAAGAGGTAGGCCTATCAGGATAATTGTCATCTTTTACATTAACTTCAGAATCTTCTTTTTCATCTTGTCCTGGTGGTTCATCCTCTCCTGGAACTGACTGACCAGTGAGGTCCCTTTTGCTAAGACACACAAAGTCTTTTTTAAGAAAGCGTATAGGTATTTTGTGGAGCTGTGTTTCTTGAAAGTCATTATCTTCCATATACCAAGTAGCAGATATGACTCTACCAAAGTAACAAACCCCCTTACAATTCAAAGGAACCCAAGTATATGCTTTCTTTCCACATATGAAGTAGTAGCCTGGTGGGGCAGCACAAGCTTTATTGAAATTATATCCTTGCAGACACATCAATAGTTTCATATTGTTCTGCCGGGAATGTTGACGATGTGTGTAGTCATGTAATTCCTAATATCTGTCAGTACTCCATACAGTATCCTTACCATCAAACCAGTATCTGATATCTGCATTATCCATGCAATTGGAGTTCCCAATCGGTTGGGTAGTACTCTGGTAACCCTGGGAAAGCAACTCAGGTGTATAGGTTCGAGTAAAGTTAATGCAGACTGCTGGTTTTCTCAATGGAGCATTTGTGAACAGTAAAAGTGAAATGGCTCTGTCAATCATTGTTCTACTGACTTCACCAAAGTGTGCACTGTCCTCTATTTCAGTTAAAGTGCTAGGTATTCCTAACAAAGGTATCTTCTTATGAGAAATAGGTGCATGTGTACATATCCAGTAATTAGTGATATTCAGTTTTTTTGGCTTGCAGGTGCATAGATACAAAAGAGTTATGGAAAGGCTCTGCTAGTTTGGCATGATATTCATGTGCGGCTTCCCTCCGTGCTCTTAGGTCAGCATCTGAAACCGGTTCAAGTTGTGACATTTCTTCCATTACAGTAGCATTTAAAAGAGAAGTGTCTTGTATCTTACCCTTTTACTTCTTGTGGACTGTAATCCATACCACTGCTCCGCCGCAGAGGATAACACTCCAGAGCTTCACATTCAGCTTAGGCCCTAGGAGATTCATTCTGCAGTCTTCTTACTCGAGCATGAGTTAGTGGAGGAGACCTGGAAGGCAAAGGTACAGAACAATTCTTACCAGTAGCAGACCGGCTTATATTCTCTTTTGGAACCACAGATTTCTTACAGTGTGAACCATGCATCCAATACTTATAGTCTTTCAGCTTCACTGCAGTAGGAGACACAAGAATGACCTAAAATGGTCCTTTCCACTTAGGGGACAAAGTAGTCCGGGGTGTGGGATTCTTGGTATACACCCAATCTCCTAATTTTAGTCCGTGAGTTCCTTCACTCGTGTCCACAGGTTGTCCTGCTTTGGCTCTGGAAAAAGTATCAGAAAACACATTTGCCAATTTGCGAACATATTCTATCATGGAATCTTGACCATTTATTAAAGTCACTGTCTCTAACTGCACAAGAGATGAATGTAGTCTTTTAGGCGGTCGCCCAAACAATATGTCAAAAGGTGACAGTCCATGTTTCTCCTTTGGGGTGGTCCTAATGGTCGCCAAGACTATAGGTAACGCTTCTACCCATGTGCTTTGTCCATTAGCAGTTATTTTGGCCAAATACCTCTTCAGGGTTTGATTACTGCGTTCCACCATCCCACTAGCCTGAGGTCTATAAGGAGTATGCAATTGCTGTTTCATACCCAAAATATTCACTACTTCTGCCATGAGTTTGTTATCAAAATGTGTCCCTCTATCTGAGGAAATTATTGACCCTATACCAAACCTTGGGATCAATTCCCTCGTTAGACATTTTACCACAGTTCTGGCATCATTTTTCACCATGGGCCAGGCTTCTGGCCAGCTCAAAAATTGATCAATGCAAACCAAAAGATACTTAAATCGACCACAAGGGGGCATATCCGAGAAGTCAATTTGTACAATTTGAAATGGCTCCTCAGTATGTGGAATATGCTTCATGGGAGTGGGCACTGACTTTCCAATGTTATGCATTTGACATATAGAACATTCAGTAACCTGTTTAGCAGCATATGCAGGAAAACCTGGAGCCCACCAGTCCCTGGCTACCACCCGACACATCCCTCCTGTTGAGACATGGCAAGGCCCATGGCTCAAAGCAAACAAAGAAGGGAACAAAGTCAGAGGAGCAACCAGTCTGTTTTTTAATCTCCATAGACCATCTGCCCCACAAACAGCTCCCTTTGTGGTCCAAGAGGATGTATGAGGCGAGCTTGCCTGTAGGGCTGATAGAATGTCCAGATCCACTTGAAGATCTGTGAGCAGAAATGTTGGAAGCGCTGTAGTTGGCTCATAAGAATGTATAGCATCCTTAGCATACCTATCAGCCAAAGCATTCCCAAGTGATACACTATCATCTGCTCTGGTATGTGCTTTACATTTAATCACTGCAACTTTAAGAGGCAGCTGGACTGCTGCCAATAATCTGACAATTATCTCCTTATGCTGTATAGGAGTTCCTGCCGCTGTCAGATAACCCCTCTCTTGCCAGAGTGGTGCAAAGCTATGCACTATGCCTACAGCATAGGCTGAGTCACTATAGATATTTACAATAGCCCCTTCTGTTTGGGGTTAATAAATTGCTGGCATAAGGAGCAAATCTAAAGTCTCCCTTTACTTCAGTGGTTAAAACTATAGTTACTCCTATATTTATTAGTATACCTCTGTCTAGTAGACTGCCAGGGGAGTATGGCGATAAAACAAAAGAACATTTATGACACTGACCTCCCATTCTTACCTATAGAGGCTCAGTGACTTTGGCAGTCATTACATCATTACTTACCCCGACCAAAATTACCTGCTGATTCGAAGTGGAAAAATTGGCATCACATATATTTAACAAACTCTTTGAATCACCTTTATCTATTAAACACAGGATAGATAAACCATTAACTGACACATCATTCATTGGTTCTGTATTTTGTCCCAAATTCAAGACAGCAAGCTCAGGGAAGGAATGACATTTTCATTAATCAAATCACCACACTCCACTATCTGCTGAACCCGAGCCCCCACTCTTGGGGCATTTCTAACATACATCTTAGTTCTGCTAGACTTAGCTTGTCTTTCCCTTCCAATTTGAACAGCCAAGACCTACACCTCAATACTTTCCATATGCAGTGCAGACTCTGTAAAATTCAATATTCATTAGTTCTAGCGATGGCTTCTTTCTCCATTCTCTAACTTCCTGTAACAATCCTCCCATGAAACTGTCAACCAGACCATGTCTTGGACAAAGCAGTTTCATCTACCGGGATCCAATTCTTATGCTTTTGGATAGCATCTTTAAATCTATTCCAATAATCTAACGCATCCTCACCTTTCTTCTGAACAACATCCATGCTCGCATATCTTGCCCCTTATCAAAAGTGGTTGTTACCCAATCTTTTAAGATTTCATTCAATCTGCTAATTGTCTCTTCATACATAACCGGGTCTAGTGGTGGATCTTCCACCTTCATTATCCCTTGATATTATGCTCCCTTATTTTTTGCAAATACATTCCATACATCCACATACTTTTATGGCACAGCACAATCAATCAAGATCCACATATCAATATATGTAGCTTGTTGCGTTTTCTCTATCCACATCAACGTTTTATAAAATTTCTTTGGACATTTCTCTAAGCTGAGTAGATCAGCAACAATTGCCCTAATTTCATTGGGTTTCCAGGGGACATAAACTTTTCCTATCCTTGCTGTATAATTCCCCCGGGCATCTGCCTCCCCTGGCAAAGCTACCTCTCTCAAGGGCATTTGTCCAAATGGTTCTAATTTGAATCTAAAATATTCCTTTGTCTATCTTCCGGGGGAACGCTGAGGCACTAATCCCAACCGTTTTGCCTGTTGCCTAGTTAGTACAGGTGATGCAGGATCCCTGGATCCCCTTGCTGGGGGAGTACTAGTATCAGACTTACTTAATTTATTAAATCTTGCCAAGGCATCTGCTCTTGCTGGAGTGTACTGCCATAGCTCCCCATCTTTTTCAAACTTCATTGTACCATCTGCATCACAGAATGGTTCCTCTCTACGGTAATGTGGGGAATACTGTTTGGAAACAAGTTTACCTATGTGTCTACTCTGTGGGGTTTTTGTCATAACACTTGGAGTGGCCTGCTGGTAACCAGATGCTTCTCCTATATCATCACTAGCTGACTCCCCTCCTGTAGTTTCCACTTGCTCTACCATAGGTGCAGACGCTCCTGACAATTCCCTTCTTATTAAGTCATAAGGGGAAGCCCAGGCATTGGGCATCTCATCCTCATCTTCTACATGTAAAGCAGCTTTCTCTGAGCACATTTTATAGCGGGGTGGTTTTATATCCTTCCTGGATGCTTCTTCCCAAGCTGCTAAGCATTCAATCTCCCCACAATCAGACATTTTAAAAAGCAGGTTAAATAATGCATCAATTGTAGGTGTATTAAGGGACCCTCTGGCGGCCACCATTTAGATGGGTCCTCTTCATACTCCTTCTTTGTTAGTTTACATCATTTCACATGATGTTTCAGGGCATCTGGGTCTCCACTCAGCCTCGGTTCACACTGGGACGACTTGTCAGGCGACCCAGGTCGCCTGACAAGTAGCGTCCCGTTCAGTAGAATGGAACCGTTCTAATCGGAGCAACGCAAGTCGCTCCGACTTAGAAAAAGGTTCCTGTACGACTTTGGGGGCGACTTGGGGCGACTTGCATAGACTTCTATACAGAAGTCGTTTTGCAAGTCGCCCCGGCAGTCATGTGCAGGTCGCCTCAGTGAGGCGACCTGCAAGTCGTGCCGCCTCTGGTGTGAACCGAGGCTCACCATCATTTTGATAATGGGAGCACTTGGTTGTAATTTGGCAATACTTAGCCCTGTTGCCTTTACTATTTTTAATAACTTTTTTGCCCTATCTTTTGTTAACCCAAATGTATTCATGACAGGTAAAATATTTTTCTCGAGCAAATTTCCCATATTTATCACAATTTCTCTCTTCAGAAATTACAATAATTTGGAACTCCGGGACAGAGAGTTCCGTAACTTATCTTTGTAGCTGTGTACCAGCAGCCCAGTACAATAATCTGAGATCTCACTTGTTCTATTCTCAGAAGAACGTCTCCTTTCTGAGTGGAATAGACTAGCCTCTATCTAGACTACCTACCCCAAAGAACATACAGCAGGTCATTCACCCATTTGTGGCTATCCGCTGAAGGCAAACCTATCCGCCTTAGGACCACAAATGTTCAAAAATCATACATACAAAAAATTCAACAACCACCAACTTCTACTCACTCTTTAGAAATGGTGGTACCTGCACTTATACATCCCTTTACAAAATATATATACATTGTCATTTCTGGGGATAAGGAGAAAAGGCAAGCGCTTAAAAATGATAATTCTTTAGCATGCTTAAATTGTAATAGGTACCTTTAACATTCTCAGTAATCATGCAGAGACAGAATGCAGGCAAAATCAAATAGGAAACGTGTTTACCTTCTGTGGCTGCACTCCCCCAACCGACCCCTCAACACCACACAGAAAAGACAGTATATAAAATGAGAAATATAAATTTTCTCACCTGAGGCCTCTTTGCTGCTGTCCCTCCTGTAGCAGGTGGAGAGCTGGTGGTGGAGATGCAGGCAAGAAGACACGAGTAGGGGTCAACAATCTGTTAAGTTGAACCTTGAAATAAAGGACATCAACGCCAATAGAGCTGTATTTGTCTCATGTATGTTTACTTCAAAATATGCACTGTACATACAGAGGATCACATCTTTCAAGGCAGAATGTGATACAGATTACAGGGCAGTACATCTTTTATAGAGAATGATTATACAGTAGTCTATGGTGGGCACAAGCCCAAAGTTACACATCACAAAGTACGTATTTTACTAAATATTTCAACATAACTTTTGGTCAGCTTGACCTTTACTGATTTATAGGTGACAGTTAGTTTGAAAAAAAAAAGGAAGACTGATTATATCAAGGGATTTAATTTGACTTTTAGACAGGGACTTTCCATATCAACATCTTTTCCGAGAATTGTGTCATGTCAACTGGAGGCCAACCAAGACAGCCACATGTGTTGCAATACCAAAAGAATTCAGAAACATTTTACTCAAAATTATAAGAAATACATTTTCATGTTGAAGAGGAACTCTGGATGCATAGCAAGATATGGCTCATATATTTAATATCTTCACAGCACGCTGGTAGAAAGCCACCTTCACATTGGTCCACTCATCTTCAGTTTGTGGCCAGTGGACAAATTGGGGCACAAGGTCAAGAATGGCATTAATGACCTGCATAAACACTCTGGACACAGTGGGTTGGCTGATTCCCAATATAAGGGCAGAAGTGGTTTGGAAACTGCCATGGCCCAAAACATAGATTGTGGTCAGTAACTTGACCATCCCCAGCACTGCATGGCTTCGGGATGTAGCTGGCTCCATTTTATCCTCTAGAAGGCCATAGATGTAGAGAATTGCTCCTCTGGTCAACCGGAATCTGGTTCGGACATCAGAGTCCCGTATGTCTCCCAAAAAGGCCAGTGGCATAAAGAGCCGTGGTTGGTGAAGGCGGGGTGGAAGAGCCACAGCATGGTCTCTTGCTTCCTCTTCCTGCAGTAACATATCCGCTATAGTTCTGGAAACCAAACAAATTCCCAATCAAACAACATCAGCATAATTTAATGGATCCAGAGAATCCACCATAAGATCCACAATTGCCTGTTCTTGCTCCTGCGCCATAATATCTGCAAACAGAAAGGATGAGCAAATAGCCATATGTCCATGCGCACATTTATGCACGACACACCCGCGCGTCACGCCCGTGCGCCACGCCTGTGCACCACATCCTACTATTGTATAAATAGAGCAATGACTGCTGTTCATTCTCTCTTTAGGATGCAGAGTGTGACACAGAATTGAGTTCTGTACACCGGCACATCACCACCTTCCCTATAAAGCTAAGTTACATATTTAACTCTAACCTGCTACATATAACTCTTTAATTAGGATGTGCTGCTAAAGAACATTTTCCCTAAAGTGTTTGTGGTGCTCCAAATTTGTAATTGTTTGTTACCCACTCCTCACTCCCATGCTATGTTTGTAATTAGCATGAATCAGAATTGGTGATCATCCCCCCCCCCCCCACAAGATAAAATGGTGGGTTTGAGCCTGGTACGCAGTCACATTTTAGACTAATCTGCTTCTTTATACAAGCTTGGCCACTCAAACCTGGCTTCTGTTTGTTTGGCTGGCTGGGATATTTCTTTGGCAAGCTGAGCTCCACCAGAGTTAGCAACATGCAGATTTAGGCAATAATGCAAAATGTAACTATACCCTTGCTGTGAAATATCTAACTCTACCAAACATGACTGTTCTGGCTAAGACAATATAAGTTAAGTTATTTTGATTTATTTTACAACTTACCTTCTCTGTGTGAAATGTGCTTCATTGCAGACTCACAAATAATGTGCCAGTGTGAGCAGACCCATTGTAGTTTCTAAAAAAGCCTCTAACATTGAGCAGTATGCTTTCATTAAATTAATGGCTGCAGGTGTTAGATTTTCACCTCCCTCAATTATTTTGTGTTTGCATCCCTTTGCCTGTGAATTTACATAGTTCTAAGGCCAGGACAGTGATTAAGTGAATGTGTACACCTAAAAGCACATGTTAGTTTCTTTGTAGCCATAATTAGTACATTACACTCACTGCATGGAGTCTGCACATTAGCCATGTGGCTTTGGGTTGTACAGAAACTCTCTTTGCCTCTACAAATCTCCAGACATGCTGGCTAAGAATTAAGGCTCAGGTCTAAATGTCCCCTAGTATATTTGAGTATGAATGTGAGTTAGACAGACAAGTTTGTTCTTTCCTTGAAGGCAGCCCGGGGACAATCCTTTACAGCTTTTTGGTCCATCTTGGAAGATTCTTTGCACTTGGGTGGTTTTAGGGGGACCAGCAGCACATGCATTGTAATGTGCTGCTGGGTAATTGTTTCATGCAGCATAAAGGTTCCTGCATCATTTTTGCTCTGCAGGGGCTGGTCAAGTGCGCATGGGCATCCGCAGGTAGGGGCAAGGGGGGGTCAAGTGCCCCCCCCCCCGGAATCAGGGATCAAATCTTAAATTCAGCACAGTTGTGTCGCTATCAGGGTGTGGGCAACCCGCACCCGGGTGCCACCCGCCAGTGGGGTGACACCATCAAGTTGCTGTCAAGCCCCCCCCATCAGTGTAGTGTGACTTCGGCTCTTTTCCCTGCTCAGTCCAGCAGAGAACTCGGCGGCGCTGTGACAGGAGAAAGGCAAACTGCGGGTTGTCAGAGGTTTCCCCCGCTCGCCCCACCTTTCTATAGTCAGGGAGAAGAGACGGCGGCTCTCACCAGGTTCCCCACCCAGCTTCCTGCCCGCTCCGTTCCTTCCCTATTGGCCATAACTGAGGGCCAATCAAAGGAGATTAGGAGAGGAGAGGAACTGTACTATGTCTGCAGTCTCTGACCATGATAATGTGATAATGACATTGTCGAAAAGGGGCATGGGTGACCCAAAAATGATACCCCCACTGAAAAAAGTTCTGCGGACGCCCATGCAAGTGCATGTTGATTATCAAACATGCAGTTTCGTGTTTCTTGCAGCAGCTGAGGGGGAAGACTCCATGGAGTTTAGGAACTTGCTTACACTATGGGGTAGCCAGCCTTATCACCTACTCCCTCTATTACACCTTCCTCAATTATTCCCTGTGGCGGTACGGCCTTGGTGTTCATTCGAATTTTGCCTTGAGCTGTTTGCATTGCCTCTTCAAATAATGTCTTCTCTGACATCCCTTTAGCTGTGCTAATTTAAGCAACCCCATGGGTCCCCTCTGCTCTAAAAAATTCTGAAGACATGGCATCCCCTGCACACCCCCCCACCCCACCATCCCACTATCCCACAATAATATGTGCTAGCTACTTCTGTCTGCCCCAGGCTGAACTCACCTGTGTTGCATATGGCCTGCAAATTGAATCAAAATGTTGTCAAGTGAGCTTTGCACTTTTGGGCAGAAATATCTTTAAACAAGCACACCAGTCTTCTCCCAGATGTGACATGAGTCTATTACAGGGATGGGCCTGAACACCCCCCTGTTTGATTGGTAGCAAAACCACCAAACAGGGGAAATGCTTGAACCTGAACAGCAAAACCCATTGAAGTCTATGTGAGCCAAACAGGAAAATTCAAAGGCTTTGAAGGCTTATATGCAAGTAATTGTTCAGAAAATTGGTATTGGGGGTTTGGGTACTGCCCTAGGGGCCATGTCTGAATTCATACATTAAAAAATATTGTATTTTCATGAGCAGTGTTTTTTTTTTTTTTTTTCTTATTAATTCTTTATTTTTCATGGGTTTCACAATACAATTCATTGCACTCATATAGTGCCAGCTTAATACGTCTTAAGTAAATCTATTAATCTACACATCATATGTTACCTTTAATTGACACTTTAATTCCTTGTGAATCCCCTTTTTCTACTATTAACCCATTGCTCAAAAAAAAAAAAAAAATCCCCTTTTACCCCCTCCCTATCCCGGAGTAATAATAATAAAAAAAAAAAAAAGAACTCCTCTCTACCCCTCCCTCTCCCCTCCCCTCCATCTCTCCCCACTTCAGTCCCTTCTCTCCCTATAGTCCAAATATGGGGCCCATGTTGTCTGGTACTTCTCATCTTGGTCTTTCATTGTCAAAGTAAGATTTTCCATTTGTTGTATTTCTGCAATTCTGGCCAACCATTGTGCCCTAGTTGGAGAGCTGTCTTTTTTCCACAGAGCAGGGATACATGCCCTAGCTGCTGTTAAAAGGTGTCTCAGCAGCGAGTTTTTAAATTTTTCCACTGATAACGGGAAATCTAGCAGTAAAAAAGTTGCCGGATTATTTCCCAAGGAGAATCCTGTTATTGTTTTAGTAGTTTCTGCAACCATTTCCCAGAACTCTCTTATTCTTGTACATTTCCAGAAGATATGTAGAATTGTCCCTTCTTCTTCATGACATCTCCAACATACCTCTGACACCTGGGGGTAAATCCGATGTAGCACATTCGGCGTCCTATACCATCTGGTAAGGATTTTATATCCCCCCTCCTGATATCTGCTTGCTACTGATGCCTTTTGATTAAAAACTAAGATCCTATTCTTCTGTTCTTGGGAGAATGATGTTCCTAAGTCTCTCTCCCACGCTTGTAGGAAAGTTAGTTCCTGAGGCGATTCTATTCCCATCAATACAGTATAGAAAAAGGACAACGGATGTCTCATTGTTTCTCCCTTCAAACACATCTCCTCAAACCGGGTCAATGCTCTTACTTCTGTATACATATTAGATTTTGATTTAATAAATGCTTCTAGCTGCATCACTCTAAAAAAATCTAATTCAGGTGCTATTTCTCTTTCCATTACTCTTTTTAATAATAAACGATTGTCTCTTGAAAAATGTATGATCCGGGGGGGCAGGAGGCGGAGCCTAGCAGAGCAGACATGCATTGTTAGAGCTCCACACCGCTGAGGAGAGAAGAGAAGGACAAAGCGGAGCCTGCAGGCTCAAAAGGTATCCATTTAAACCTTTTTGTCCCAGGGAACAAACTGTGAAAGTTTGGGCAGGAAATATGGTACTGGGAGGAAACCGTGGCAGAAATAAAAATCACCTCACAAAGAGCTCACAGGCACTCACTGCAGCTGAAGCAGCTCCAGTCACCTCACAAGATACAGCATCAGGGCGCTCTCACAGACAGAAAATGTCACAGCAAGACTCTCCATTTGAGTCAGATACAGAACAAATCCTCTCACAAACTTCTCCACAAGCCTCCTCAGTATCCCCAGTAATATTATTACAATTTGAAAAGATGCTTCATAAGGTTTTAAAACAAACCTCAGACCAAATAACAAAAAGCCTAACCAAAGAAATAAGAGAGCTGGGAAACCGCACCGCAGCCTTAGAAATAAAAATGGATGAAATTGAAATTACAACCCAAGAAAATATAACAGAATTGGAACAATTAAAAAAAGAGAATTTAATACTTCAAACTAAGCTCGAAGATTACGAAAATAGAGCCAGACGTTCAAACTTGCGCATAAGGGGAATACCTGAAACTGTGACAGACCTGCAATCTACTATTACTGCTCTATTACAAGAACTAAAGCCAGATATCCCTATTGAACGTTTAGAACTGGACAGAGTACACAGAGCCCTCACAGCCAAAAAGAAAGATGGACCCCCACGTGATATAATCACAAAATGTCATTATTACAGAACGAAAGAACAAATACTAATTGCTGCAAGAGAAAAAAAGGAACTTAATTTTCAAGGACACAATTATCACATTTTTGCTGACCTATCCCAACTTACTATTACTAAAAGACGATCCATGAAACCCCAACTAATGGAACTGCAACGCCACAACATTATGTATCAATGGGGCTTCCCCTTTTCAGTCAGATTTAACTACCAAGGTACAATTTACAGAAGCAGATCAGCAGATGAACTACAACAAACCCTTTTAAAATTAAATCTGACAGAACCCACAAGCAGCAACTCTCCCACACGCAGAAGAATGGCGTCATCTTCACCTTCAGGCAGCACCCAGAAAATTTCAGAACAAAATGGGAATCATCATTCTCACAAAAGAGGCCGTTATGCCACATCATCCATGGAGCAAGAAGATTCAATGGACTGACATCCTAATTCCTGATATCTCTTCATTTATTATACTAAGAGATGGTTCTCTTTAAAAAACCTATATTTATAACTGAATGTAACTGCATTCTGATAGTCACACACTGTGTGGGATCATGTTACATTCCAGTTATATTTCTTATTACTTCTGATTCATATAGCCTTAGAATATATAAGTGAAATAAGGAAATTCTTGTTCAGTTATATATTATCAGGTAATAATAGATTTATTACTTTTTAGGACAAATATGTTCAATAATCCAGAAGTAATGGAAGCTTTTTCTTTCTTTTCTTAAAACAAATATATTATTATCTAACTAGTTCCTAGAATTATGTTTTTGTTTATTCTAATCTGAAGCAATACAACCTCAATTTTATGAGTTAACATATCTAAACAGTTGCATATGAATAAAATATGTAATTGTTTACTCTAAAATGGTTAAAATCCCAAAATAATTCAAACTATCTTCATCAATACCAAAGTTATTAACAGTACCTTTCTAACTGAATTATTTAGCCTAGGGCAAGACTAACCATATACAACCACCCTGGAATAAATAATTTCAACAAAAACTATATTCTGCACTCCAATTAATGAAACATCATTTTGATGTCTTTTGACATAGCACTTCTCTCCTGTAAGCGGAAGATCCGTGTACCCCCATTAGCCCTCCTCATTCTCCCAATCATATTATGTGGGAGTGTGACGAAGGCACTTATTCCCCTGAGAGAGATATTTACTCTCTTTCACGGGTAAATTGTGATTACTTGCAAAAAATAATTTATACAATGTATCATTTAATCTCATATGTTTTTTGTTTACTCTTTACTCCAGAATTCACTGGTTTCTTTTCTATCTATTCATCTCTTCAGTCCACACAGGTTGATCTGCGCAGTCAGCTCTGCATAACAAAAAGTAAGTCAAAACTATTTGATCTGTTGCCATGGCACCACTGAATATACTTTCCCTGAATGTTCAGGGAATAAATGTCCCTCAAAAAAGGACCAAAGCCTTCCGTACTTTCCATAACAAGAAGGCTCACATAGTATGCCTCCAAGAAACACACTTCACCAAAGATTCTACTCCAAAATATATTTCTCCTTTTTATCAACAAATTTACACAGCTTCTGCCTGTACCAAGCAAAGGGGAACTCTAATTGCATTTCACCGATCCACACCATTCACCTTATCATCAGAAATTAAAGACCCAGAAGGTAGATACCTGATACTCATGGGTTATATAATGGATACAGCAATCACTGTGATTTCCTACTACGCTCCTAACAAACAACCTACACCATTCCTCTCACATATATTACAAGTGATTAATACACACAAAATAGGAACAGTGATAATGTGCGGGGATTCGAACCAGGTCCTCCTCCCATTTCTAGATAAATCACCTTTTACACCATCCAAAATAACCTCTAGATTACCTTTTTCTCAACTTCTTTCCAAATACAATCTGGTAGATTCATGGAGAGAAAGTAACCCAATGAAAAAGAAATTCACTTATTTCTCGCACCCTCATCAAACCTTCACCAGAATAGATCATATTTTTCTAACAATAGGAATGATACCAGAAATTATTGCATCAGATATAATTCCGATTCCGTGGTCTGACCATAATGCAGTATACACTACTATAGCCTCAGCCATACCAAAAGCGCATGACCCAACGTGGTACTTACCGGACATAATGCTCAAACACCCACTACATCAGATGGCCATTGAACAAGCTTTAAAGGAATACATATCAATTAATAATACAACAGACATCTCCCCAATAACACTGTGGGAAGCTCATAAGCCTGTCTTGCGTGGTACAATACAAAGACAAATGGCACTATTTAAACGGGAACGCAAAAATCTAGCAAAAAAACTAGAACTCAATTTTAATGCAGCCTACATATCATTTCAAGATAATCCATCTCAGAGTACAAAATCTCATCTGGAAAAATCTAGATTGGAATATGATCTATTTCTCACTGAGTCAGTTGATAAATCCCTCAAACGCTCCAAACACAATTTCTACATGAATACAAACAAACTAGGTACATATTTGGCTCGGGCATTAAATTCAACTAACAAATCTTTCAAACCAATACGTTTGAAATTATCAAAAAATGTTTACACTTGTAATCCAGTTAAAATAGTCCATAAATTTCACTCACATCTCGCAACTTTATACAAGACAAACAATGAATTTAATCCTACAGAAGCTGAATCCTTCTTCTCAAAAATAAACTTACCTGAGTTATCTCAGAATCACAAAAGCAGTTTGGATGAGCCTATAACTATAGATGAAGTTGCTAACGCCATAAAAGACCTAAAACTTAACAAAAGACCAGGCCCAGACGGCTACTCGGCTTTATACTATAAAACATTCTCAGAAATACTCTCTCCCATTCTCACTGAAACTTTTAACAAACTTCTAGATGGACATTCTTTTCGGCAAGAAACACTAATGGCAATTGTTTGTATGATCCCAAAACCCCTTTCTGATGATACTTCCTGTGTGAATTATCGGCCTATCTCTCTGTTAAACCTCGATATTAAATTATTAGCAAAAATAATAGCAAAACGCCTCAATAGCATTATAGGAAAATTAATATATAGAGATCAAGTAGGCTTCATGCCAAATAGACAGGCAGGCGATAATGTACGCAGGGCAGTGTTATTGGCACATATTGCTAAAAAACGGAAAATCCCTTTATGTTTTCTATCTCTCGATATTAAGAGGGCATTTGACACAGTATCCTGGCAATATATGCAATATTCATTACAAAAATGGGGTTTTGGACCCCACTTTTTAACATGGATCAAAGCATTATATAATAAACCCAAAGCCTATATAAAATATGCTGGATACAAATCTGAAGCCTTTAATATCGAAAGAGGTACCCGACAGGGTTGCCCATTATCTCCCTTATTATTTGCCCTTATACTCGAACCCATGGCCCAGAACAAACCAAACTATAACTGGCATTGAAGTAGGAGGTATTACACACAAATTATGTATATTTGCAGACGATATATTACTTTTTCTATCATCACCACAGGTCTCTGGTCCTAACTTAATACCAGCTCTTGATGGATTTGCAGCCCTATCCGGCCTTATGATTAATCCTAAGAAATGCCTAGTGCTTAATATTTCACTCACAAACATGGAATTGATCCCGGCTAAGGCTGCACTCCCATTCACATGGGCAGAAAAATCAATCCCATATCTTGGAATTCATTTAACAGCATCTCATTCTGACTTATTCTCAACCAATTATCCTCCTGTATTAAGACAGATCACAAATCTAATAAAACAATGGTCGCAACTTCCTTTATCCTGGATAGGGAAAATTAATGCAATCAAAATGACTATTCTACCCAAATTGCTTTATCTATTCAGAGTCCTCCCTATTCCAATTGCTTCCTATTTTTTGAGAATAGTACAAAAAAGAGCAACTTCGTTTATATGGGGCTCTTCTAAACCACGTATACCTATACACACACTACATCTTCCCAAAAATAAAGGAGGCCTGGGATACCCTAATTTTACTAACTACTACAGAGCAGCACATTTGGCCAGTCTGTCCAAATACCATGCAAAACAGGAAATCCCATTATGGGTATTTATAGAGGCTTCAGAAAATGACCCTCTATTAATATCAAATTTATTATGGCTTGATCCTAAAGACCGCTTTAAAATTCATAATCCCATAACTAAACACTTCTTATCTCTCTGGGATAAACTAAAAACCAAATATCAGTTACAATCTCCACACAATCCTCTCCTTTCTTTTATCAGAAATCCGGCCTTTTATCCGGCATGGATCTACCCAAATTCTTTTAAAGCTTGGACAACATCAGGCATTCAGACACTAAATGACTTCATAGCATCTAAATCATTCCTTTCATTCCCATCGCTTAGAGAAAAATATGATCTACCAAACTCTGAGATATTTAGATATCTCCAAATCAAAAATTTCTATACACCATTCCTAAAGGGGGATACACCATTATCCCAATTATCCATTTTTGAATTAATCTGTACAAAAGATCCATTTGCTAAAGGTACAATTTCATCACTTTATAATCAATTATATGGAGTAGCAAATCTTAATAGACCCTCTTACGTTCAGAGGTGGGAGGAGGACCTGGGACGAACTTTAGAAGACACGGACTGGTCTAACATATGGCTCACATCTAAGTCATCTTCACCCAACATCTTAGCACTGGAGACAAATTATAAAGTCCTAACTCGCTGGTACCTTGTACCCGCTAGAGTGGCAAAATATTCACCTAATACCTCAGCTCTTTGTTTTCGAGGATGCCCAGAAATAGGCACATATTTACACATATGGTGGACGTGCCCAGTAATCCAAACCTTCTGGAAGGAAGTTTTCGTGATTGCATCTAAAATATTTAAAAAGATAATACAACCAGATCCATATTTAACTTTACTTAATCTAAAACCGGAATGGTTAACACTCTCTCAATTCAAACTTATGATCCAACTAATAACGGCTGCAAAACAAACAGTGGCCAAGGCATGGAAATCTCCTACATTGGTACTAGCAGAAACAATTCACAGAATGAATAATACAATGTCCCATGCTAAGATGGTAGCCATCGATCAAAATCAAATTCCAAAATTTGAAAAACTTTGGCACCCTTGGATAAAACAACAGTTCCTGTCAAATTTCAATGATTCTGTCCTGTTGCCATGGTAACAGATTAAATGACTTACAGAGACACCCATTCTAAGGCTTCAAAGAGAACTAAAAAGAATAATAAACTGACGAGCGGGACAACCTTGTGGACCATACCTCTACCTTTCAACCCTTTTTCTTCTTTCTCTTTCCTTTTCTCCACCTTACGATTAAAGCTCATTATCAGAATTTATTTGACCTATATACACTCTACTTGTAAACAATATGTATAGTAGGTATAAATCATTTAAATACCTACAAAAGTAACTAAGGAAATGATATATATCTTTAATTTAGGTTTACGTGAACCCAATGTTTAATATTTGAAATTTCATGATATTTACCTATATAAACCCTACTGTAAAACAATGAGCTTACTTTATAGATCCTTGTAAACTTACTTTATGTATCTTTATAACATTGTATACTCAATAAACTTCTTTTGACAAGGAAAAATGTATGATCCTGCTGAAACCTCTACGTCGTATTGCTCTGAACTTGGGGTCTGTCATTCCTGGCTGAAATGATGGTGTCCCCAGAACCGGGAGCATTGGACTAGGATTTGTCGAGATTGCCGGTTTTTTGAAAATCTTTTTGATCATCCGCAGAGTTACGCCTATTGTTGGGTGTTTCCTCAGTTTAGCTGGCAACTCTGGTATCCATACTAATCCTTCCAATGGGATATCTGTTGCTGCCTGTTCTGTCTGTATCCAGGGTTTCTTATTTCTAAGTCCACACCATTCCATCACTCTGGTTAAATGTGAAGCCTCTTGGTATCTTATTGGATCTGGAAGCCCTATCCCTCCTTTTCCTTTAGGTAGTGATAGTATAGTTCTACGTACTCTTGCTGGTTTTCTAGCCCAGATAAATTTCAGAAATCTTGATCTAAGATCTCTTAAAAAGCTTGGAGGAATTTTAATTGGCAAGGTCTGTATTAAATACAGAAGTCTTGGCATCACATTCATCTTAATAATATTTGTTCTCCCGAACCATGTAAACATCTCTTTATCTCATCTCGACAAATCCAGTTTGATCTGTTTAGCCATTGGTATGTAATTAAGCTCAAATAATTCCTTCAGATTTTTTGATATTTTCGTCCCTAAATAGATTATATACGAGTTGGTCCACCTAAATCCGAATTGTGTGGTTACCAACTGTAAAAGGGGCGCCTTTATTTCTATCCCCATTGCTTCAGATTTCCCGTAATTTACTTTAAAATTAGATATTTTCCCATATTCACGCAGCTCCATCAACAAGGATGGGAGAGATATGATTGGAGAAGTTACAAAGAAAATGAAATCGTCCGCATACGCCGCAAGTTTCTGTTCTTCTTCCTTTATTTTTATCCCCTTAATATTCACATTAGCCGTATTTTCCTTAGGAAAGGTTCTATTGTCAAAATAAAAATCAGTGGTGAGAGAGGGCACCCCTGTCGTGTTCCATTTTGAATAAGGAAGGACTCAGAGATTCTATCATCTATCTTTACTCTAGCACTTGGTGTAGAATATAAATTAGAAATCCATCTCATCATCCCCTCCCTTAAGCCTATATGTTGTAGTACCGCCTTTAAAAAAATCCAGTCTACCCTGTCAAAGGCTTTTTCCGCGTCCGCAGAGATTATCACCATTGGTTTTTGCTGCCTTTGTGCAAGGTGGATCGTGTTCACCACCCTCTGTGTATTCTCTCTTCCTTCCCTCTCCGGGGTAAATCCCACCTGGTCTGGATGGATTAGACCCGGGATATAATCTAGCAATCTTGTGGCTAAAATCTTTGTAAATACTTTTAAATCCACATTCAGCAGTGAAATAGGTCAGTAACTAGAGCATTGGGAGGGATCTTTCCCCTCTTTCGGAATCACTGTTATACAGTATGTGCTAGTAATGTTTCTATTGGGATCTGCATCCCATCTCGTAGTGAATTATAAGCTGCTACGAATCTCGGGGCTAATTCCTCTGCATATTTTCTGTAGTACGACAGGGTGTACCCATCTGGGCCAGGGGCTTTGCCCACATTCAATGATTTTAACTCCGCTATAAATTCCTCTGTTGAAATTGGGGCATCGAGATCCCTGGCTGCTTCTTCTGTTAGCTTTGGCATTTCTGTCTCTTCAATATATTCCCTCGCCACTTCCCACTTTTTTTTAACGTTTATTGGGTTAGATTTCTTTTCTAACTGATATAAATTCTCATAGTAGTCCTTGAACGTCTGTGCGATTTTCTGTGGAGAGTTAACAAATTCATCCCTCAATGTTTTAATCTGTGTAATATGGTTTCGTGTGGTGGTTTCTCTAAGAGCATTTGCCAACAATCTTCCTGGTTTATTCCCAAATTCGTAAAAAGTTCTTCTTCCCCTAATTCATTTGGATTTAGCTTTTTCTATTAACTGTGAATTGAGTTTTTCGCATAGGCCAGCAAGTTCCTGTTCTATTGTTTGAGCCTGGGATTTTTTGTGTATTACTTCTAATTCCCCGATCCGTTTAAGCAACGAGTCAATTTGTTCATTTAGTTTCCCTTTCCTATGTGTCCCCAAGGAAATAAACATACCTCTCTTAAAGCATTTGTGTGTCTCCCATATACAGAATGGTGATGTTTCCCCTGTTTCATTTGTTATAAAAAAAAGATTCCAATTCTTGCTTTAATTTCCCCTCATATTCACTGTCCTTGAGGAGGATTTCGTTAATCTTCCAAAACCATTCTTTACGCTCTTCCTCCCCTATTTCTAGCGTGCACTCTATCAGAGCATGATCTGATAGGGTAAATGACCCAATCGAGGCTTTTACTAGAGACGTAATTATATTTTGAGAGACAAAAATATAGTCAATTCTGGAATAGGTCTTATACTTCGCCGAAAAAAATGTATAATCCCTGCCCTGTGCATGAACCACTCTCCAACTATCAATTGTAATTCTTGTAAAAAAATTGTCACTTTCCTTAATTTGACATATGAACGGTGAGAAGATCCTTTGGATGTATCTTTCAGTGGGTCTAAGGCCATATTAAGGTCGCCCCCCCAATACTAAGATTCCTTCCTTATGTTGTTGCACTATCTGTAAATATGTCTCCGGGGAGTTTACTTGATCCTCATTTGGTAAGTATAAATTTACCAGTGTGATTTTCTGAAGACCCAAAGTCCCCTTTACTATAAGGAGACAACCCCCTTCATCCGTGATCACGCCTAATTCCTTCCATGGCACTTTTTTAGCTATTAAAATAGATACCCCACAGGATTTTGAAGTCTGCGATGTACTATGATATATTTTCGGGAAATCATGGTTTTTACTCCATGGAATTTTTTCCCTTTTAAAATGTGTTTCCTGGAGAAAAATAATTTGGGATTTAAATCTCTTTAATTCTGCCATTAATCTTATCTATTTCTCAGGGCTATTTAGCCCCTTAACATTGTATGATGTAAAGGTTATTTTAGTCATTTTAATCGTTTACTCAATCTAAAAGAGAGGAGAAGAGATGGAGAAGGTGAGAGAAGAGAGCAGGACGCAAGGAGAAAATCAAAAACAAAAAAAAAAAAAAAAACCCTGAATCAATATTCCTCTTCCCTAGGAGCCAGAAAGAAAAGAAAAAAGCTCCCCGGGAGAACAGCTGACTGAGTACTTTTCTGAACCAGTCCTCTGGAAAAAAAAAAAAAAAAACCCCAACGCCTCTGACTTTCCCTCCACCCAGAGCAGAGGAGAGACGTTCACTATGGGGGGTGCTGTCAAGCAAGTAAGAGTCCGCGCAACGGGCTCCTGTACAGTGCTCACTGCCATTATCGTTTTATGATTTTATGACCAAAAAAGCTCATTATACACATTCACATTTCCCATACTGACCCAACTAAATTCATCCCTACCCAGAATCCCAACCTCTAATATCCAAATCCACAATAATTCTGCTTCCCTTACTTTCATTTTCCCCATCCTACCCACCTTTTTTCTATGAGAGAAATAAAAAACAAAAAAACAAACAAAAAAAAAACCACACCTATAAAACGTCTTTCCTTTAATTTTCTTTTTATCCTATACAAAACCTATTGTGTATGTTGCCTACTACCTCTCATCAAACTGTTAATATATTTATAAAAAAAAAAAAAAAAAACAAACCAAAAAAAACCCCACTCCCCAATTATCCCCATGCAAACTTCCAAAATCCCCTTCAATTGTGTGTTCACTAAAAAACATGTGCTATTAGTCCATTGAAAAATATCTATAATTACAAAACAGTGTTCAAAGGATAGAAAAAAAAAAAAAAAACTCACATATAAAACGTCTTTCCCTTTTCATATCCCATACAAAACATATTGTGTGTATATTACCCACCACATTTCATTATACTGTGAACATAATCCCCCCAAAAAAAAAAAAAAAAAAAAAAAACATCTCATGTCCCTATAGTGAATCGCCCTCAGTATCACCAAGCACTGAAACACTTCCCAGTCACCTCCATACATGCCACCAAGAACCCCTTCCAATAGTGTGCACATAACCAAACTTGTGTTTATCCAATATAAAATTATCTTAGGTTACAAATTAGTATTCACATAGTGAGAAAAAAATATATATATATATATTATTATCCCATGTAATACTAAATTACTTATAGCATTACTTATAGCATATATTCCGTAACAGTTATATTATTTCTAATGAATCTGTAAGCACACAACAAGAAAAAAAAAAAAAGAAAAAAAGAGACAGTTATCAGTTACCTTCCCTTCCACACATCCCTCCCTCCCCCATTCATTCCTCTCACACCCTTCACACCTATAACTCCTTTCCTTCTAAACTTTGTGAATAGTGTTTTGTGAACCATCATTCCCCCCACTCCACGACATAACTTTTTAACCCCTTAGTGCAAAAAAAAAATAATAATAATAATAATAATTCCCATGTCTTAAATTGCAGGAAGAAAAAAAGTAAATATATACATATACATACACACATATATACATACACATACATATACATACATATTATCCCATGTAATACTTAATTACTTGTAGCATATATCCCATAACAATTATATTATTTCTAATAGATCTGTAAGCACACCAAAAAAAAAAAAAAAGACAACTATCAATTACCTTCCCCTCCACTCATCCCGCTCTCTCACACCCTTCTAAACTTTGTGAGTAGTGTTTTTGTGTACAATCACTCCCCCCACTCCACAACATAACTCATTAACCCCTTAGTGCAAAAAAAATAATAAATAAAAAAAAAAAAAAAAAATACTTCCCATGTCTTAACCACTTGACGACCGCCTCACGCCAATGTACGTCGGCAAGGTGGCACGGACAGGCAAAATCACGTACATGTACGTGATTTGCCTTCCGCGGGTGGGGGGTCCGATCGGACCCCCCCCGGTGCCCGAGGCGGTCGTCTTTTGTCCCACGGTGATCGGAGGTGAGGGGGAGGCCATCCGTTCGTGGCCCCCCCTCGCGATCGCCGCCGGCCAATCGAATCATTCCTTTGCTGCTGTATGCTAAACAGCAGCAAAGGAAATGATGTCATCTCTCCTCGGCTCGGTAATTTCCGTTCCGGCCCGAGGAGAGAAGACAGGTATGTGAGTGCACAACACTACACACACACAGTAGAACATGCCAGGCACACAAAACACCCCGATCCCCCCCCCCCCCCGATCGCCCCCCGATCCCCCCCAATCACCCCCCCCTGTCACAAACTGACACCAGCAGTTTTTTTTTTTTTTTTTTCTGATTACTGCATTGGTGTCAGTTTGTGACAGTTACAGTGTTGGGACAGTTAGTATTAGCCCCCTGTAGGTCTAGGATACCCCCCTAACCCCCCCTAATAAAGTTTTAACCCCTTGATCACCCCCTGTCACCAGTGTCGCTAAGCGATCATTTTTCTGATCGCTGTATTAGTGTCGCTGGTGACGCTAGTTAGGGACCTAAATATTTAGGTTCGCCGTCAGCGTTTTATAGCGACAGGGACCCCCATATACTACCGAATAAATGTTTTAACCCCTTGATGGCCCCCTAGTTAACTCTTTCACCACTGATCACCGTATAACTGTTACGGGTGACGCTGGTTAGTTTGTTTATTTTTTATAGTGTCAGGGCACCCGCCGTTTATTACCGAATAAAGGTTTAGCCCCCTGATCGCCCGGCAGTGATATGCGTCGCCCCAGGCAGCGTCAGATTAGCGCCAGCACCGCTAACACCCACGCACGTAGCATACGCCTCCCTTAGTGGTATAGTATCTGATCGGATCAATATCTGATCCGATCAGATCTATACTAGCGTCCCCAGCAGTTTAGGGTTCCCAAAAACGCAGTGTTAGCGGGATCAGCCCAGATACCTGCTAGCACCTGCGTTTTGCCCCTCCGCCCAGCCCACCCAAGTGCAGTATCGATCGATCACTGTCACTTACAAAACACTAAACGCATAACTGCAGCGTTCGCAGAGTCAGGCCTGATCCCTGCGATCGCTAACAGTTTTTTTGGTAGCATTTTGGTGAACTGGCAAGCACCAGCCCCAGGCAGCGTCAGGTTAGCGCCAGTAGCGCTAACACCCACGCACGCACCGTACACCTCCCTTAGTGGTATAGTATCTTAGGGTTCCCAAAAACGCAGTGTTAGGGGGATCAGCCCAGATACCTGCTAGCACCTGCGTTTTGCCCCTCCGCCCGGCCCAGCCCAGCCCACCCAAGTGCAGTATCGATCGATCACTGACACTTACAAAACACTAAATGCATAACTGCAGCGTTCGCAGAGTCAGGCCTGATCCCTGCGATCGCTAACAGTTTTTTTGGTAGTATTTTGGTGAACTGGCAAGCACCAGCCCCAAGCAGCGTCAGATTAGCGCCAGTACCGCTAACACCCACGCACGCAGCATACGCCTCCCTTAGTGGTATAGTATCTGAACGGATCAATATCTGATCCGATCAGATCTATACTGGCGTCCCCAGCAGTTTAGGGTTCCCAAAAACGCAGTGTTAGCGGGATCAGCCCAGATACCTGCTAGCACCTGCATTTTGCCCCTCCACCCGGCCCAGCCCAGCCCACCCAAGTGCAGTATCGATCGATCACTGTCACTTACAAAACACTTAACGCATAACTGCAGCGTTCGCAGAGTCAGGCCTGATCCCTGCGATCACTAACAGTTTTTTTGGTAGCTTTTTATTGAACTGGCAAGCGCCAGCAGCCTAGTACACCCCGGTCGTAGTCAAACCAGCACTGCAGTAACACTTGGTGACGTGGCGAGTCCCATAAGTGCAGTTCAAGCTGGTGAGGTGGCAAGCACAAGTAGTGTCGCTCTGCCACCAAGAAGACAAACACAGGCCCGTTGTGCCCATAATGCCCTTCCTGCTGCATTCGCCAATCCTAATTGGGAACCCACCGCTTCTGCAGCGCCCGTACTTCCCCCATTCACATCCCCAACCAAATGCAGTCGGCTGCATGAGAGGCATTTTCTTTATGTCCTCCCGAGTACCCCTACCCAACGAACCCCCCCAAAAAAGATGTCGTGTCTGCAACAAGCGCGGATATAGGCGTGACACCCGCTATTATTGTCCCTCCTGTCCTGACAATCCTGGTCTTTGCATTGGTGAATGTTTTGAACTCTACCATTCACTAGTTAAGTATTAGCGTAGGGTACAGCATTGCACAGACTAGGCACACTTTCACAGGGTCTCCCAAGATGCCATCGCATTTTGAGATACCCGAACCTGGAACCGGTTACCGTTATAAAAGTTAGTTACCAAAAAAGTGTAAAAAAAAAAATATATATATAAAATAAAAAAAAATAGTTGTCGTTTCATTGTTCTCTCTCTCTCTATTCTCTCTCTCTATTGTTCTGCTCTTTTTTACTGTATTCTATTCTGCAATGTTTTATTGTTATTATGTTTTATCATGCTTGCTTTTCAGGTATGCAATTTTTTATACTTTACCGTTTACTGTGCTTTATTGTTAACCATTTTTTTGTCTTCAGGTACGCCATTCACGACTTTGAATGGTTATACCAGAATGATGCCTGCAGGTTTAGGTATCATCTTGGTATCATTCTTTTCAGCCAGCGGTCAGCTTTCATGTAAAAGCAATCCTAGCGGCTAATTAGACTCTAGACTGCTTTTACAAGCCGTGGGAGGAAATGCCCCCCCCACCATCTTCCGTGTTTTTCTCTGGCTCTCCTGTCTCAACAGGGAACCTGAGAATGCAGCCGGTGATTCAGCCAGCTGACCATAGAGCTGATCAGAGACCAGAGTGGCTCCAAACATCTCTATGGCCTAAGAAACCGGAAGCTACGAGCATTTTATGACTTAGATTTCGCCGGATGTAAATAGCGCCATTGGGAAATTGGGGAAGCTTTTTATCACACCGATCTTGGAGTCGTCAGATGCTTTGAGGGCAGAGGAGAGATCTAGGGTCTAATAGACCCCAATTTTTTCAAAAAAGAGTACCTGTCACTACCTATTGCTATCATAGGGGATATTTACATTCCCCGAGATAACAATAAAAATGATTAAAAAAAAAAATGAAAGGAACAGTTTAAAAATAAGATAAAAAAGCAAAAAAATAATAAAGAAAAAAAAAAAAAAAAGCACCCCTGTAGCCCCCTGCTCTCGCGCTAAGGCGAACGCAAGCGGCGGTCTGTCGTCAAACGTAAACAGCAATTGCACCATGCATGTGAGGTATCGCCGTGAAGGTCAGATCGAGGGCAGTAATTTTTGCAGTAGACCTCCTCTGTAAATCTAAAGTGGTAACCTGTAAAGGCTTTTAAAGGCTTTTAAAAATGTATTTATTTTGTTGCCACTGCACGTTTGTGCGCAATTTTAAAGCATGTCATGTTTGGTATCCATGTACTCGGCCTAAGATCATCTTTTTTATTTCATCAAACATTTGGGCAATATAGTGTGTTTTAGTGCATTAAAATTTAAAAAAGTGTGTTTTTTCCCCCAAAAATGCGTTTGAAAAATCGCTGCGCAAATACTGTGTGAAAAAAAAAAATGAAACACCCACCATTTTAATCTGTAGGGCATTTGCTTTAAAAAAATATATAATGTTTGGGGGTTCAAAGTAATTTTTTTGCAAAAAAAAATAACGTTTTCATGTAAACAATGAGTGTCAGAAAGGGCTTCGTCTTCAAGTGGTTAGAAGAGTGAGTGATGTGTGACATAAGCTTCTAAATGTTGTGCATAAAATGCCAGGACAGTTCAAAGCCCCCCCAAATGACCCCATTTTGGAAAGTAGACGCCCCAAGCTATTTGCTGAGAGGCATGTTGAGTCCATGGAATATTTTATATTGCGACACAAGTTGCGGGAAAGAGACAAATTTTTTTTTTTTTTTTGCACAAAGTTGTCACTAAATGATATATTGCTCAAACATGCCATGGGAATATGTGAAATTACACCCCAAAATACATTCTGCTGCTTCTCCTGAGTACGGGGATACCACATGTGTGAGACGTTTTGGGAGCCTAGCCGCGTACGGGACCCCGAAAACCAAGCACCGCCTTCAGGCTTTCTAAGGGCGTGAATTTTTGATTTCACTCTTCACTGCCTATCACAGTTTCGGAGGCCATGGAAAAGCACTTTTTGTCACAAAGTTTTGAAAATTGAAAAAAGAAAAAAAAAAATGTTTTTTCTTGTCTTTCTTCATTTTCAAAAACAAATGAGAGCTGCAAAATACTCACCATGCCTCTCAGCAAATAGCTTGGGGTGTCTACTTTCCAAAATGGGGTCATTTGGGGGGGGTTTGTGCCACCTGGGCATTCCATGGCCTCCGAAACTGTGATAGGCAGTGAAGAGTGAAATCAAAAATTTTCACCCTTAGAAATCCTGAAGGCGGTGATTGGATTTCGGAGCCCCGTACGCGGCTAGGCTCCCAAAAAGTCCCACACATGTGGTATCCCCATACTCAAGAGAAGCAGCTAAATGTATTTTGGGGTGCAATTCCACATATGCCCATGGCCTGTGTGAGCAATATATCATTTAGTGACAACTTTGTGCAAAAAAAAAAAAAAAGTGTCACTTTCCCGCAACTTGTGTCAAAATATAAAATATTCCATGGACGCAATATGCCTCTCAGCAAATAGCTTGGGGTGTCTACTTTCCAAAATGGGGTCATTTGGGGGGGGTTTGTGCCACCTGGGCATTCCATGGCCTCCGAAACTGTGATAGGCAGTGAAGAGTGAAATCAAAAATTTACACCCTTAGAAATCCTGAAGGCGGTGCTTGGTTTTTGGGGCCCCGTACGCGGCTAAGCTCCCAAAAAGTCCCACACATGTGGTATCCCCATACTCAGGAGAAGCAGCTGAATGAATTTTGGGGTGCAATTCCACATAGGCCCATGGCCTGTGTGAGCAATATATCATTTAGTGACAACTTTTTGTAAATATTTTTTTTTTTTTTGTCATTATTCAATCACTTGGGACAAAAAAAATAAATATTCAATGGGTTCAACATGCCTCTCAGCAATTTCCTTGGGGTGTCTACTTTCCAAAATGGGGTCATTTGGGGGGGTTTTGTACTGCCCTGCCATTTTAGCACCTCAAGAAATGACATAGGCAGTCATAAACTAAAAGCTGTGTAAATTACAGAAAATGTACCCTAGTTTGTAGACGCTATAACTTTTGCGCAAACCAATAAATATACGCTTATTGACATTTTTTTTACCAAAGACATGTGGCCGAATACATTTTGGCCTAAATGTATGACTAAAATTTAGTTTATTGGATTTTTTTATAACAAAAAGTAGAAAATATCATTTTTTTTCAAAATTTTCGGTCTTTTTCCGTTTATAGCGCAAAAAATAAAAACTGCAGAGGTGATCAAATACCATCAAAAGAAAGCTCTATTTGTGGGAAGAAAAGGACGCAAATTTCGTTTGGGTACAGTATTGCATGACCGCGCAATTAGCAGTTAAAGCGACGCAGTGCCAAATTGGAAAAAGACCTCTGGTCCTTAGGCAGCATAATGGTCCGGGGCTCAAGTGGTTAAATTGCAGGAAGAAAAAAAACTAAATACATACATATACATACACACATATATACATACACATACATATACATACATATTATCCCATGTAATACTTAATTACTTGTAGCATATATCACATACCAATTATATTATTTCTAATAGATCTGTAAGCACACCAAAAAAAAAGAAAACGACAATTATCAATTACCTTTCCCTCCACTCATCCCACCCTTCACCACACCTATAATTCATTTCCTTCTAAACTTTGTGAATAGTGTTTTTGTGTACAATCACTCCCCCCCCCACTCCACAACATAACTCATTAACCCCTTAGTGCAAAAAAAAAATAAAAGATAAAAAAAATAAAAAATAAAATAAAATAAAAAAAATAATTCCCATGTCTTAAATTGCAAGAAGAAAAAAAAACAAAAAAAAAAAACAAAACAAAAAAAAAAACAAAAAAAAAAACAAAAAATTATATATATATATATATATATATATATATATATATATATATATATATATATATATATATATATACACATACATATTATCCCATGTAATACTTAATTACTTTGAGCATATATGCCATAACAATTATATTATTTCTAATAGATCTGTATGCACACCAAAAAAAAAAAAGACAATTATCAATTACCTTCCCCTCCACTCATCCCACCCTCTCACATCCTTCACACCTATAATTCATTCCCTTCTAAACTTTGTGAATAGTGTTTTTGTGTACAATCACTCCCCCCACTCCACAACATAACTCGTTAACCCCCTTGGTGCAAAAAAAAAAAAAAAAAATCAATTTTTTAGTGTCTTAAATTGGAAGTTAAAGAAAAAAAAAAAAAAAAAAAGGGGAACCATCTTCATCTGCTCAAGGGGTTCAATCCAGTTGTTTGCCGGGACTCTCAATTCAATGTTATATTTCATCTAGGATGCGTCCTTCCTCTGCTGATCTCTTTTTTCAATAATTCCTTTTCCCTGCTAAAGATGGGTCTATCCAATTGGGCACCTCAAAAGCCTCCGACCCCAAAAACTGAAATAATTCTGGTAATTGTTCTGGAATTTTTAGGTTAAAAGTGCGGTCTCCTTTTTTAATTATCAGGGATATTGGGTGACCCCATCTATATGTCGCCCCTCTAGATCTCAAATGATCCAGCAGAGGTTTTAGCATCCATCGCCTCTCTTTTGTCTGCCTGCATAAGTCTGAGAACACTTGTACTTCTTGTTTATCAATTTCTACTGGGTTCTTACGCAATGATGCTCTCATTATCTCTTCCTTTATTTTATAAAAATGTACCCGACAAAGGACATCTCTGGGATTTCTCTGGGCGGGGTTGCAGTATGTGGGGATCCTGTGAACACGGTCAAGCTCAGTCTGGGTCTCCGGGGGATTATCCAGTAATTTATTAAAAATGTCCGTTGCTGTTTGCCTTAGCTCTGTCACAGCCACATTTTCTGGTATCCCTTTTATTCTTAAATTGTTCCTTCTACTCCTGTTCTCAGTTTCTTCAAATTGTAATTGTAGAGTGACCAGCCTCTGATGTTGTGTCTTACACTTTTTCTCTAGGTCATTTAACCGTGCAACCGTCGTTTCTTGCGATATCTCGCAGCTATGCAATTTGCAATTTATCACTTCTATCTTTGAGCATACCTCTCCTATCTCTTCTTTCAGAGGTCCCAACAGATTGCTCAACAATGCCTGAATGTCCTCTTTTGTGGGGAGAGCCTGGATCAGTTGTCTAAGACCCTGCTCTCCCTCCATTTCTCTCACATCAGCTCCTAACACAGCTGTACGACATACCTGTGGGTTTGCAGAGTACATCCTTTGAGGCATAGAGGGCAGTGTGACAGATATTACTGCAGGCTTTCCATTCTGATCCGCTCGATTCTCCAATGTACTCATAGCTGTCTGTGTAAGTACTTCCGTGATGTGCCAAGTCTGTTCCGGCTGTACTATGTGTGTTCGGATAGTCTGTGGAGCCGGGATGGTATCAGCACTGTCCTCCACTCTGGCGCTTTCACTCCTACCAGTGTCGCTTCTTACCCGATATCGGGTTGCATATGATTGGGTAGGGATGCACGATGCTCCTATCTTCCGCCCATGTCCCGGCATGAGCTGCCTGTTTCTTCCCACCCTCCAAAATCTCTACGGTCTGCCGATATGCTGGAGCACTGTGTGAGCCCGTCCACTGCTCAGATGTCTCACTCCTCCATGCTTGATCCGCCCCCCGGAAGTGGAAGTCAGTCCATGAGCAGTGTTTTTAATAATGCTTTTTTTTTTAGTCTCTTTCCTTTTTATTGAAATCCATAAGAAAAATACACATAAACACAGTTTGTGGTACATATGTAAACATTATAACAGCATTCCACTGCTTCACCCACTATTAAATCCATTTTATTCCCCTTTTTCTTTCCCTCTCCCTTCCCTTCTATTACTACCACCCCCCCTACTAACAATTACCCCTCCCTCTCCCCCCCACCCCCGCTTAAGTAAAAATTATTTGCACTGGATCATGTTATGCCTTAATTCCAGCCAGTATCTCAGGTAGGTTTACTCATTCTCTCCAAGTCCAACTGTGATATACTTTATTCCCCGTGCCACTAAAAACACTTTCTTATGTCTACAGAAAATTCGGAAAAAGATGGTGGGTGCTCAGCCCTTGCAGCCAAGGCCTCCATATCTTAATAAACTTATTATAGCTGCTCTTTCTAGTATATATGGTCTTTTCTGTCCAGACCAAGGAATCCATTGTCCTGAGCCATTCCTCCGGAGTTGGGGGTGTTGCTGAAAGCCAGGATTGCGCTATCAGTTTTCTGGCCTGATATAGGCACCTTACTATGGCAGTAGTTGTATTAGTGTTCCCTATATTTTCCCCTACTAGGCCCAGAATACACGTCTTAGCCTCTAGATCTAGTTTAACTTTAAACCTGGATTCTATAGCTTTTACAACCTCAGGCCAGTATCTTGCTAATTTTGGACATCTCCACATCATGTGTATAAGATCTCCTGGCTCTAAACATCTGGGGCACTTGCTGTCTGGTCTTCGACCAAACCTATACAGCCTCACGGGGGTATAATACGCTCTATGCAACAGGAAGAGATGCGAAGCCTGCTGCGACTGAGAAACAGACACCAGCAGGCCAGATTCCAATATTCTTTTCCACTGGTCATCCGTCAACTCCCCCACCTCCGCCTCCCACTTCTCCCTGGTGCCCGGAGTCGCTTGTAAGATTATCAATCTATTCATTATTTGCATATATGTTTTTGCAATCAGTCCTTTAGTAGTTTTTGTTTTAACTATTTTATTAAGGAGTGGTGCCTTGCACCATTCCAATGGGCGAGTCCTAAATTGGGTGTCTAGTGCATGCCTAATCTGTAAGTAACTATAAAATGTATTATTTGGAATCCCATATTCTGATCTTAACTCGGTAAAGGATTTCAGACTGTTATCGTTAAACAGCTGAGCTAACCTGTGTATACCATGGCGCTCCCATATGGTATTCTTTTCTATGGTTAATAATTCCCGCAGGGACTTATTGTACCATATAGGTGAGAACTCGGTGGTACCCTTATACCCCATGGTCCCCTTGACTGTCTGCCAGACTTTGGTAGCCAACTTGCATGTTGGAAGCTTTTGCTGAAGTGACCCTCCCTCTAATGCTTCCACTAGGGATTTATGCGGGCTGCCCTCTAACATGATTTTACTATTGGCACACATTTCACCCGGGGACTCACATCCCCCGATATGCTGTAATTGTTCAGCCAAATAATAACCGTAAGGGTGGGGAACTGCCATTCCCCCCTTCCCAGCAGGTCGCTGCAGAGTTCGTAGACTGATCCTGGCCTGCCCTTTCTTCCAAATTAGTTCCCTGAATAAAGAATTTATTTTTAGGAACCACTTTCTCCCAATCCAAACCGGGGAGTTATGGAGAATATACAATAATTGTGGCAGCCATATCATTCTAATCAAATTCGTTCAACCTGCCATAGACAGGAGGAGTCGGCACCAAATATCGCATTTCCTTTTAAATTTTGCAAGCAAGGGGACTAGGTTATCTCGGATGTAATGGTTAGGGTCTTTAGACATTTCTATTCCCAGATATCTCATCTTATCTGTTATATTTAACCGGGGCATACCATCAGGGAGAATACCACTAGTTGGATCAAGCTGTAAAAGCGTTGACTTCTCCCAGTTGATTACTAGGCCCGAAAGCCTACCAAACCCCACCACCAATTGCGTCATGTTTTCTAAAGATGGCCCCGTATCCCCCAGAAAAAACAAGACATCATCGGCGTATAACGCAATCCTTTCCTCCCCATTTCTCCTTCTGAGTCCCTGTAATCCAGTCGAGCTTCTCACAACCTCAGCGAGTGACTCCATTGCCAGGGCGAACAGCAGGGGTGATAACAGGCACCCCTGCCTCGTACCCCTCTCAAGTGGCAAACTTTCTGAATACTCATTATTAATCTTTAATCTAGCACTTGGATGGTTATATAGAATTTTTAGCCAATTAATGAATAGGGGGCCAAAACCAAATCTCTCCATTACCTCCCAGAGGTATCCGCATTCCAGGCTGTTAAACGCCTTGGCAATGTTCAAGGACATGACAGCTCTGGAACCCTTATTCTCTGCCAGGGCCTGGAAATTCAGATATGCCCTTCTAATATTTACACTGGTAGACCTGTTAGGGATAAACCCTGCCTGATCAGGATGTACCAATTTTGCAATACATTTGCTTAACCTGGTTGCCATTACTTTTGCCAAAATTTTAATGTCAGAGCAAAGCAATAAAATCGGCCTATATGAGGATATGTCAAGCTGGTCCTTCCCCTCTTTTCGTATGAGTACAATGTTAGTTTCTGACATCGAAATAGGCAATCTACCCTCTGCGACCGCCTAGTTCAGTGTCTTCAGAAGAGTAGGGAGCAACACCTCCCCATAGTACTTATAGATCTCGAGGGGCAACCCGTCTGGACCTGGGGATTTATGGTTAGGCATATCAGTCACTGCGCGTTTCAGTTCCTCTAAGGTTATTGGGGATTCTAGACTAGACTTGTCAGTTACAGAAAGGGTCGGCAATTCTACACCCTCTAAGAATCTGTCTAGTTCTCCCCTTTCTATATGTCGTTTTGATTTATATAGTGCTCTATAAAAATCAAAAAATGTCTCCTTGATCATCAAAGGGTCAGATGAAATTTCCCCACCTGGGGTTTTAATCATAGAGATTGTTGAGGAAGGAGAATTAGTACTAGCTAATAAGGCTAGCATTCGGCTCACTCTTTCTCCCTCTCCAAAACACCTCTGTCTCTGGAAGAGTCTCCTATTCTCTGCATTTCTAGTTATTACCGCCTTATACTCCTGCTGCTTCCTGGCCCATAGCTCCTGTTTCCCTGGGCTAGGATCCAACACATATTGTCTCTCTAATTCCATAACCTCCTTTCTAATATATTCTCCCTCTGTCCTTGATTTCTTCTTTACCCTTGATATATGTTGAATTAAGAGCCCCCTAAGGAAAGCTTTTAAGGAATCCCAGACCACCCCCGCCGGTGCCGATCCTGAGTTATAGTCTATAAACTCTTTTAATCTTGCGGATATTTCCTCCGTTCCCCCTATTACCTCTAACCATATTGGGTTTACTGTCCACAATCTCTGCGTATGTCTATCATGAATATCCACTAATAGTTTCAATGGAGAATGGTCTGATATCCCTCTTGGCCAATCGTATTCACTGGAAGATGTACTTCTTTATTACCTATGGCTAAATCTATACGAGAGAGTGTACGGTGTGTCCCCGAGTAGCAAGAATATTGCCGAACACTTGGATTACGAATTCTCCAGAGGTCACACCATCCAATCTCCTCTAGAAACTGGGCAAACCTCCCCTCCATCGCCCTTTCCGCCCGAGCCCCAGGTGGGAACCTATCTTGGCAACTATCGAGGACCGCATTAAAATCCCACACCACTATCATCAGAATGTCACTTTTATTCTCAACGTATTCTAACAGGCAATACAGAATCTCCAACTTAAATGGGGGAGGGATATACAAATTTGCTATAACAAATGCTTTCCCTTCTATCAAACAATGCAAAAAAATACAGCCCAGTGTATCAATCCTGACATCCCTGCAGGAAAACGCCACTCCTTTTTTAACTAATATACTCACTCCCCTTGAGTAGGAGGAGTGTACTGAATGGAATTTCGCTTGGAATTTTTTATTCCTAATTGATGATTTTGTCTCATTAGTCAAGTGTGTTTCCTGCAGGCATATCAGCCCAGTACCGTGGGACTCCAATTCTAAGAATACAGTGGCTCTTTTAACAGGGTCTCCCTTGCCCCTAATATTCCATGAACTTATTTCTACTTTTCTAGACATCAACGAGTACCAAGAAAAGGAAAAAAATATGAAAAAAAGAAGAAACAGAAACAGAACCAAAAAGAAGTTAGGTCTGGAAGAAAGGGTGGCTCTAGGACATCTATCTTAAATAGTGTAAAACACAAACCACCCCTTCGCCTGATCCACCCTGACAAGCGTATCAAACTTTCTACCGTGTACCATATATTTTGATTTAACTCAACTGTGGCTTCAAAAACAACAATCCGTGCCATTACTACAAAAAGGGGTGGGAGGAGCGGGGAAGGGAAACCCCCGTTTCCTCCCCCCCAGCTCCCCCCACCTTCCAGAATTACTTTTCTTTTCTTATATGTGAATGAGTAGCTCAAACAATGCTGTGTCATCTTTCCCTTTCCCAGTGCAAAACAACAATTTACTATTACATGAGATATAGTTAATCCCTCACCCTTAAGTGATCCCCCCTCCTCCCTCCCTGCCTATTTTGGCCAGCCCTGGGGGCAAATCTTGTGACCCTTGTGATCCCTTCACCCCACTCCATCCAATACTTCCACAACCACCCTGACAATAAGTCTTCTCCCTCAAGTTTCTCAGCTTGCCCTCCTCCCCCTCCCCCCACCCTCCTTAGACCAATTCCCCTAAAGCAAAATATCATCAAAGCATCAACAAAAAACAAAAAATCAACCCACAACCATATACCATCTCTCATTGAGATCATTCAACCGCCAACCCCCTCTCCCTCCAGCCCATGCTGAAAAAAAAAAAAAAAACAGCCCCAATTTAACATTCAATAATTGAAACTTTTTATGCTCCAGCTCTACAAGTTCTTTTTGTTGTCCTCAAGCCACTTTGTGGCCTTGTTGACAGAATCAAAAAAGTGAATTGTCCCTAGAGCCTCCACACGCAGACGCGCTGGATATAACAGCGCGTATGGAATTTTGTGAGTCCGCAGGGTGCGCTTGATATCCACAAATCCTGCCCTTCTTTTTTGCAGATCTGGAGAGTAGTCGGGATATAATGAAATCCTGGTACCATTGTAAAAAATGTCCCTCTTTTCTCTAGATTTTTGCATCAGTACCACCTTGTCTTTATAATTAAGCAACTTCATAACCATAGGTCTAGGGCAACCTCCAGACATGGCGGACCTGATGGGAATTCAGTGCGCTCTCTCAATAGCAAAGAGATGTGAAAATGTTTCAGTCCCAAAAACCTCCCTGAGCCACTTTTCCATGAACGCTTCAGGACAGGAACCCTCACTTCTCTCTGGGAGGCCCATCACCCTCACATTAGATCTGCGCAGCCTGTTTTCCATTTCGTCCATCTTAAATTTATGCGCATCAAGCTGGGTTTGCATAATCTTAAACTCTTGTCGTATTGGATGTAACACATCCTCAACTTGACTCAACCTTTCCTCCAAGATGGAGGTGCTCTCTACAACTTTCTGTAGTTCCTGACTCATGGAACGCAGTTCTTCCTTGAGGCCCCTTAATTGATTATATAGATCACTCAAAGATCCTTTACAGGAATTTACTGAAGACAGTACCTCTTTTAATGTGGGCTCGGGTTCACTAATTACACTTAGATCAGGAGAGGCTCCACTTGTAGTTTTTTCCAAAAGGTCTCTCTCAGGGCTTTTTTTGTTCACTGTTTTAGTGTTAGCTGGTAGTGTGACTGAGGCTGCTGACATTCTGCCTAGGCTCTTTCTATCCCCGGTAGACCCTGCCTGTGTCTTCTCGTGGGGCGGCTGACTACCTTTGGCTGGAGAGTGCAAGGGGGGTGTGTGCGTATTTTTCTAACTTGGCTGCCGCTGCACTTGCCGCTGCTGCTTGATTCCCCTTTTCCTTGGAGGAGCGAGTAGCCTGTGTTGCTAAACTCTCCTGGGGCTGTTGCTGATGCTCCTCGCCTTTCTTTCTAGTCATGGTATAGGTGTACAGCAGTGCAGAATAATATGTATGAGAAAGTTTCCAAAGTTCCTTTGCAGGTTAGAGTATCGCTGATTATTAACACTTTTGCCCCTCTTTATAAGTATTCACTGCACAGAACAACAGTCTGTAATTTAATACAGTCCTACAATTGTTACCTCTTGCCTCCTGTCTTCTCCTGAGCTGGAGCCAAAGAGCCGCATACCTGTCCTAGGTCACACAGAGACAGCGTATCCCCCTCCACTCCCTCGGCGTCTGCCGTCTACCACACGATATGTCTGTCGAGGCCGGCTTCGATCTCGCCGCTGAGTCCCGGGGGATCCTCCCGGCTCTCGTGAGAGCTCTGTTCGTTGCCGGGCAACCGAGCGGGGCAGAGGCGAGCAGATACGAGCGACCCGGGTTTAGTCCGGCCGCTCAGTAATCCGTCAACAGGACCTCCTTCGCTCTGCAAGGACTCCGGCTGATCACAGCTCCACGCTGCTTCACAAGAGGTAAAAAGCTGGCAGGGACAGGCTCCAGGTGAACGGGGGTACACAAAGCTGAATTAGGCTACAAGCTGGGTTTAAGCTACCAGGGCTGGCAGCATGGAGGCTGGAGCGAGGAGAGAGCTCGCACACCACCGCTCACGCCAGCATCCGGTCACGCCCCCTTTAATAATGCTTAGAGTGCAACAATGAAGGCAAACTTCTTTGAAATATCACGCATGGTGGGTCATCTTACTGTGCCTGTAAATGCATTTGGGGCATATACACAACATGCTACAGCAAAAATTACATTTGTAAAACAAACCAAAAGGGTCACATCCCATTTAAAATGACTTGTGGGTCCAATTGCTGGCAGCCAGCAATTTAAACCACAAGAAAAAAAAAAGGGCATGGAGCCCCCCCAGTCTATACCAGGCCTGTTGGTGGATTAACATCGAGGGACACTTTTATTATTTTGAGATAACATTTTAGACTAAACGATTTTGAAAACTGTCTCTTGTGTTTTTTTAAATTTTGGACTCAGTGTGGGTCAGTGTCTGTATGCCCCCTTGATAAGGGGTTTTTTAAGGATTCTAAGAAGCCGTCAACCCACAGACCCCCACAACCCCATTAAGCACCCACCCCCCATGTTGAGGTCATGTGGCCTGGTATAGTTCAGTAGGGGGGAGGGCACTTGCTCATCCCTTCCCCTTCCCTGACCTGCTGGGCTGCATGCTTGGATAAGGGTCCGGTATGGATTTTGCGGGTGAGCCCATACCATTTTCGCAAACTTTTTTTTGAAGGGCAGTTGTTGTTTTTTTGGTATTCAGCTGTCAGGGAGAAAACATATTGACAGCTGCTGACTCATCAGTTGTTAAGCACGTGATGGACAGCTTCCTGGCCCTGTCCCTTAACAACCAGCTTACACTGCGCCCAGATTGCTTAGCACTCTGCAGTGCTTAGTGTATTGCAGGGTGTTTTTTTGGGGCCAACACCTTGCGAACACCCTTTGGTTAAAATGCACAATCTGGTTTGGTTTCCCCCCCTCATAATTTCTCAATTCCCCTTTATTGGTGGCTCCCTTTCTTTGGAAATGTGAGTATCCACCCCTTGATGGCAGGTTGCATTTGTAGGAATCCATTGTTGCCCTCTTTATTGTTTTTTTATTGCAGAATCTCGTTTGTCTGGGGCTGCACACCAGATTGTCCTTGGCCATTGTAGGCAGCTCCCTTTCTTTGGAAATGTGAGTATCCCCTCCTCCACCCCCTTGGTGGCAGGTTGCATTTGTAGGAATCCATTGTTGCCTTATTTGTTGTTTTTTCATTGCAGAATCTCGTTTGTCTGGGGCGGAATACCAGATTGTGGCCTTGGCCGTTGTGGGTGGCTCCCTTTCTTTGGAAATGTGAGTATTCCCCCTCCACTCCCTTGGTGGCAGGTTGCATTTGTAGGAATCCATTGTTGTCCTCTTTGTTGTTTTTTCATTGCAGAATCTCATTTTTCTGGGCCAGCACACCAGATTGTGTCCTTTCCCTTTGCTTGGCAGCTCCATTTTATGCCCAAAGTGAGTATTTCCTAATTCCCTCTCCAAGCTGGCATGTTGTGTTGGGGACTCCCTTTCCTTATAACCATGTTTCCTTTTTTTATTTTTCTCTTTTCAGATACCCTCATTTTGCCTCTTGGTTTAATACACCCCCACACGACTTGCCTGCTGCTGTGTTGTTTTTACGTGCCTGCTGCTGCTGATTACCACTGTCCAGATCTCCTGCCTCCTTTTCTGGTTTTGCCATAACCCCCAATAGAAGGCCCAGGGGTTCAAGGTTGTCTGGCCGTGGTGCGGGTAGGACTCCAGCTGTAGGTGCGAGGGGTTAATCTTACTCCAGAGGATGGCAGGTGGCTGGGGCGTAGACACTTCCAGCCTCAAAGATGTTCCCAAGCCTGGACTCACCAGGGGAAGGTTCATCCAGGCAGGCTGCAAGGACGTAAGTCCATTTACTGTGGTTCTCTGAGGAGGAAAACTGAGTCCTGGTGTCAAAATATGTGGAGAACTACTCCCAAATCCGATGACTGGGCACCTACCACACAGGAGCGCCTCAAAGAGACCTCCTGTGGGATCAGATTGCTGTGGCAGTAAATGCAGTGGGAGGCTGTGCTCACTGTACTGCTGATAATGTACAGAAGTATGTGAATGAACTGGTGGGGTGGACCAAGAGGTTGCAGGTGGGCTCGTAATGAGTATGTGACCAGACAGGGTGTGGCTCCATCTTATCTGAGCCAGCTGAAATATTATCAACGGGCACTGCTGGATATCATCAGTCTGGAAACTGTTCTTGGTTTGGATTCTTGGAATGACACTGATGCTATCCAGAATGGTAAGTAAAAATCACATGTACTATTTTACATGGGAGGGAGGTTGCTTGTTCGTGTTTAATGCTTTATGCAAAAAGTGTCGTGATGAGGAAATATGAGGAAATTCTCAAAACTTTACGTACTTGAACTGTAGCCCCTTCATCAAGTCCTGGGTCATCTACCCCTGCCAGCCCCTCTGGCCAGCAGCAACATGCTGAAGAGGCCCACACAAATACTGATGTGGAATCTTGGGTCCCTCCTGGTAAGTAATCAAATGAGCTCTGCTTTGTTTCTTTGCCAAAAATACAATAGTAAGAGGAAACTGAAATTAACTTTCAAAATATATCATCACAGCAACACACCAACAGGAGGAGGAGGAGGCAGTGGTGCCAAGAAGCCAGGAGGAAGATCTAGGTAGGATGGTTTAAAGCTGGTTACATTTGGGACAAACATCTTTATATGGGAAAAGGACAGGGACAGAAAACAGTGTAGGCATAATTAAAATAGGAAGAACATAGTGGTTTGTGGTAGGCCAACAAATGCCCAATGATGCACTAATACATTTACCACATAATGTTAACTGGCAACGCCCCATATGCTTGTTGATTTTCCAAAATTGGGGGGGGGGGTAGGGTGCTCCTGCTTAAGATCCAGAATAGACTACATGGCTTATACAATAATGTGTCCTGCTGGCAGGACCTCCATTTCAAAGCACACACTCACACATACAGTATATTGAGGGCAAAGGCCTCTTTACTATTACACTGGTGTGTTTGTGATGGTTTGCCAGTGGCACGATTTGCATTTTAAACCACTGCCAAGCTAGGTCAAATTCAACTATTTGGCCACATGTTTAAAGTATCCAAACTGGGCAAAATGCTTGTTGGTAATGAAAGAATAGTTTGAGGATGATTACTTACTTTGATTCTTTTTTCGGAAATGCAGCCCCTCATCAGTTTCATATCATGCCTCCAGTTGGAGCTGGGGATGATCCTGCATCCAATGTGAGGGTGTGTGTAAGAAATAAAATGTGTGTGGGTGGGGGGAGCATTGAAAGGAGTCCTATGTACTTGGTGTTATGCCATACATTTGTGTTATTTTTCAGGCTTTTGCAGACAAAGCAGCTGCTCCATCTTTGCCCCCTTCCACAGCTCCTACTGAGTTGCCTCTACACCTGGTAAGTTAATAATTGATTTTCTTTGCGACAAGTGTTTGCACACAACCTTCATCTTTTGTGCTTTCCCACAAATATACCTTGCCAATTGATCTATCAAGTTGCTTTGAATTCGTGTTCCTTTAAAAAATGAAGGGTTAACATAGCCCTGGAAACGAAGGGGTTTATTTACTTAAACTGGAGAGTGTCAACTCTGGTGCAGCTCTGCATAGAGACCAATCAGCTTCTAACTTCAGCTTATTCAATTAAACTTGGGCAATAAAACCTGGAAGCTGACTGGTTTCTATGCAGAGCTGCACCAGATTTTGCACTACCCAGTTTTAGTAAATAACCCCCCATATGTCTGAACTTGCATTGGATTTGCATAAAAAAGATGCAGGGACTTTACTTTTCCTGCACTACAATTAGATTGCATGGGTGTTCTCACCCATGCAGTTATATTTCTGGCCAAATACAGTTTGCAGTGTGATCTAATCCGGGGGTATCATTAACTTTGTATTGACACCTGCAGCAGTTCACAGAAGGCAGTGTGAACTGCCTGTGAGAGAGATGCGATGTGGGAGCCGGTGCTGCAATTGTGCTGGTTTCCGCAATGCTACAAGATGCCCAGGACCACTGCAAGACACTACGCAGCTGCCCCAGAGCTATGTGAAACAGCTCCATAGAGAGCCGATCACACTTGTGTTATGCAAATTGGATGCAGGGAAACCTGCATCCAATTTTCATAGGTGTGAACTTAGCCTTCGAACTGTGTAAGCTGCATTTTGTTTGTGTGTGATTGTGTCCTGAAATTGGATGGTGTGTCCATATTTCAGCCATCTTTCTAAGTTTACTTAAAATGTTATGTTGAAGTCTCCTGTGCTAAGTAACCCAGCCTTGACACCATGAACATGTTCTAGTACTTGAGCAAATGGCACCCACTTCTACTACTGTTTGTGCGTTCAGCCATGCAAACACTGTTTTTTAAATTGTATATTTTTTCTTTTTGCTTTCCAGTCCACATTGAATGCAGCAGGATGAGCACCCCTGCCACCTGGCCAAAGCCAACTTATCGAAGTAGGTGAAAAGTTGGTTGCCCAGGCGGGTAGATTATGGGGAGCAAGGGAGGCCTTCTACAAAAATGAATTATGTAGAAAGGACACTGCAGCTCTTAAAGCAAGACTTGGGCCAACAAGCTCATGACCGCCAGCAGTTAAAAGAAGAATTGCAGCGTATGGGCCAGAATCAGGCTTGACTACTTCAAATACTGACTACACCCATCAACAATCAGACTGGAGTGCTCATGCGAAGTGATGAAGACATTCGGGCCCTGCGTTTAGCGGTACAGCAACTGAATGCAACAATCGACAGACGCTCTCACCGCAGGGCAATAGCAGTGAAGAGCAAAGTGTGGTGTTGCAACAAGATGGGCATGTTGAAAGGCCGGGGACTGAAGGCCAGGGTGTGGCTGATCCTGATTTGGCCCTAGTGAACCTTCCCTCACAATTGGTTATTATTGCAACTTCCTCAAATGCCCCACAGACCCAAACACCCTAACACAATCTGTCCCTAGTGATTCAAACCAGCAATCACAAACTTCACTTCAAAACACAGCATCTCCCCGTTCCCAAATTGCAAATATGCCCCCACCTGACCAGCCTATGTCATCTCACATTGCCCCTACCTCATCTCCCTATACCACCTTGCCCTCTGCCACATACTGTACACCTCCTCTGGACACTCCCAACCTGACATCTCCTCTGTCTATTCAACTCTCACTACCCCTCTTCGTCAAAATCCTAATCTCCAAATCCATTCTTCATTTCAAGCCCCAAAATATAATCCCTCCATGATTTGTAATGTGCCCCCTAGTTTACCCCTTTCAAATTTCCCCCCAAAGTTTCACTAACACATTTAGTCTGCCCACTTTCACAAATGTAAATACATACTGGCCCACTTATACCTTCCCCACCCCTCAAGCACAAACCCTGTCCAGTATCCCACTCTACCAGCAGCTAATAATGGAAAAGTAGCAGCATCAGATGGGCCAGCTGCAGCAGCACATGGGCCAACAACCACAGTAGCACATGGGCCAACAGTTGCTGCACATGAGCCAGCTGCAGCAACAGATGGCCGCACAACAACCACAGCAGCACATGGGCCAGCAGTTGCAGCACATGGGCCAGCTGCAGCAGCAGATGGCCGCACAACAACCACAGCAGCACATGGGCCAGCAATTGCAACACATGGGCCAGCAATTGCGGCACATGGGCCAGCTGCAGGAGTAGATGGGTGCACAACAACCACAGCAGCACATGGGTCAGCGATGGAAGCACATGGGCCAGCAATTGCAGCACATGGGCCAGCTGCAGCAGCAGATGGCCGCACAACAACCACAGCAGCACATGGGCCAGCAGTTGCAGCACATGTGCAAGCTTCAGCTGCAGATGGCCGCACAACAACCACAGCTGCAGATGGCCGCACAACAACCACAGCAGCAGATGGCCACACAACAACCACAGCAGCTTGACCAGCAAACGCAGACCCTGCTACCTCAGCAGTAGGGCTCCTTTTTGATAGTGGTGTAATATATTTATTTTTTGTTATCCTTCAATTTTTTTTGCGCCAATTTCAAATTAAAAAAAAAAAACTTGGACTTGATTATATTTTAAAGTATTGTACAATAAATGTTATGTTTGTCTAGGAGGCTTCCCTTTAATGTGTCTTAAAAAGAGATATTTTACACTGTAAATTAAGGCACCATACACACTATTATATTTTTGACAGCTTTTTGTCTTAGCCTGGGTTCACACATGTGCGGTGCGAACTGAAGCTCAGGTTTTTCTGGGAAGATAAAAATCAGTTGTTCAAAGGTTTCACTGCGTTGTAGCTGCGGATCAGTGAGCAGGGAGAGGGGTAGGGAGGGGGAGGTGTAGTGAGGAGAAGGAGAAAATCCTTGTTCAGAACGCAATGCATCTGTGAATCAGATGCGTTCCCATAGGCGATAATAGGCTTGTAGTTCGCACTGCAATGCCCAAAAAACGCACACGTTTTTTGTGCAATGCGCAGTGCTAATGCAACGCACATATGTGAACCAGATACATTCAAATGAATGTATTTTAAAATGTCCTGCGAATTGGATGCAGTGTAAGCCGCATCTAATTCGCATAGGTGTGAACGGGGGCTTAAGATTTGACCTCATATTAATTGTTTTTTGGAAATCTGAAGAGCTTCAATTTGTATGCAATGAGGCAGGCCCTTTTACTACATGGTTTTGTTAAATCTGAAGACAAAAATCAGCAGAAAAACTAATAGTGTGTATGGGGCCTATGTCTGTCATCACTGGAGTGTTCAGGAGGGGAGGAGGAGATTGTGACAGCTATGCACACATTGAGAATAACACCACAGTAGGCTAACTGACCTTTTGGCACTCATCTTAACAAATGCATTATGTTGGCAACAACTGACATGAAGCTTTGTAATTTTACTCTAAGGAAGCACCACAAAATGAAATGTGTTTGGTTTCATGCAAGTAGCTATTACAGCAGACACAGATTTTTAATGGAAAAAGTTTGGTTGACATTCAAGAATATCTCCCAGAAACTGGTATATACTGTAAGTAGCTGACTTGCCATATCCTATAATCAATACATATGTCGGTGTAAGTTTTTTTTCTACAAGACAAAAACTTGTCTTGCATACAAACGGAACACAATTGTTGGCCAACAAACACGAACGTAGTGAGGTACTAGACGTACTACGAGACGATAAAGAGGAAGTTCAATTGTCATGCACCACCCTTTGGGCTCCTTTTGCTAATTTCGTGTTAGTAGAAGTTTGGTGAGTATTGATTCGCACTTTTCAGTTTGCGCTTTTCATTTCGTGCTTTTCTGTTCGTTTCTGAATGGTCGTTCGTCAACTAGCCATGTTGCAGAATCGGAGGAGATAACGTGTTATTTATTATTGGCCTTGGAGTTATTGCTTTGACCCAAGTCCAGAAACAGGAGGAGGAGGAGGATTTCTTGGACCAAAAATTGGTTGCTTTATTAATTGTGACCAATTATGTTATATGCCTTTGCTGTGGGAGCTCCAGGAGAATAATCCGGATGATTTTCGGAATTATCTCCAGATAACGACCCCTGATTTCACCAACTCTTGGCATTGTTGACCCCCTATATTAAGAAGCAGGACACATGCATGAGGATTTTATTTTATTTTTTGGTTGAATAATAATGATTTGATTTGTTATATTTTCTATATTTTTGTTTGCATAGAATGCACTTTTTTGGTTAAGTTCTATTGGCAGATAGCATGTCTAATTTTATTTGTTTTCTTTTTTTTAATGCACAATAAAAAAAATTGTGGAGAATAATACTTGGCTATGTGTTTTACTTCAAATGACAGTTTGGGAGTAGGGAGTTACATTTTAAAAAATACAAGGTAAAATTAACAAGGGACACCAACATAGTTGTATCTTTGATCTTAAAAACTACGGGATAATGATGTTGTGGAAACTTGTACCAAAAAAAAAAAAAATAACAATCATAATAATATTATTTTTGATATCACTAGAAAAAAAAAGCCTTTGAAAATTTGTTTGCAATATCTCCATCAGTATCACCAGCAAAGCAGTTTAATTATTATCCCATTAAATAAGAGAATGTGCTCTGCATTTCAAGATTTCATAATTTGCCGTGTCACGAATGTTAATTCTCCATTACGAATGCTAGTTTACAAGACCGACCGCTTCTGGCTCATCCTAGCTTCCGAGCATGCGTGTTTGTACTTTAGACTTTTGTCTGAAGGACTTGTGTACACACAATCGGAAAATCCGATAACAAACATTTGTTCGCAGAAAACGTTATAAGCCTGCCATCTAACATTTGTCTGCAGAAAATCTGACAACAATTGTCCGATGGAGCGTACAAACGGTCAGATTTTCCTCCAACAGTCTGTCATCACACAATTCCAGCAATAAAGCTGCGCTTAAATAACATAAATATCTAATACAATAATACTGTGAAACATTGTGAAAAAGTCTGTGAATATAATAACCAAATTAATGTGTTAAAAAAAACAGTATAATGTGAAAAAAGTCTGTGATATCAGATAATCAAATGGGTGACATCCTAGGAAAAAGGTCAATCCACAACTTCACCAAGAAGCACCAATGGACTAGTGTACCTCCACCATATAAAATACAAGTTTACCAGATAGCAAGCTTAAGGAAGCCTGTGGCTATAACCCAGCCAGGGTTCTTGATCCAAGGTAGCAGCAACAGCACTTCCGGGTATAGCAGATGGACAAACTGCAACAAGCTTCCAGGTAGATGTAAGTAGGTGCTCAAGCCACAGCAGTAATGGTCAGCCACCAAAAAATGAAGGGGAACTCACATAGTGTAACCCTTACAATAATCAGTTTATTTAAGTAAAAATTCTATGCACTTACATGGTAAAAGAGGATTAAAATGTAAAACCAGCCGGTGAACTGGTGAACACCCGTCCACTGCAGAGAGAGTGCGATGACGTCAGCACGTCCAACCTCCCGATGCGCGTTTCGTCATATAATGACGTTGCCTGGGGGACGGGCGATGCACTGACGTATCGTGTTATATAAGGGAGCAGGGAACCAAGCCTCATTCTGAGTCATGGGATGGAACCACCTAACTTCTGCATGGAGGTCCGGACTCTGGATCCGCCATGTTAGAAATTGGCAAAAGTTGTATTGTAATCAGCTAAAAATAACAATCATATCATCCAAAAGTGATTCTTATTCTAAGCGGACAGGAACTTTCTATAATTAAATATACTAATCTGGTGTCAGCTGGACTAGTTGGGCAGCGGTAAGCCACTCCATAAAACAAACAGGAAATCAAATCCCAGCCAATAGGTAGTAAATACCAACACGTCAATGGGCCAAATACCCAGGAAGAAGTGTCAATTATCATGATCAGCTAGATAATGGCAACCATTTTAAAGGCCTGGTCAGGGTACCAAAAGGTCAGGAGACCAAAGAGAGGAACTAGAAGGGGGTGGAAGTTACGATCTAAAAAGAAAGAGACTGTAGTTGGGGCTGGAATCTTTAATCTGAGCACAGTGACTTTGAGTGAATCAGAGAAACTGGTCTTAGATAAATAGTACTAAATATAAAATTGATGCGCTTTAAATAAATAGTGCACAATATGCTGCTGCGACTAAGCTTAAATCCAGGAATAAAAAATGCATACATGTGAATAAAATAAATAAATAATTATGGTGCTAATACATGTGTTAAAATTGCCAAAATAAATCTTAAAATTGGTGGTGTGATGGTGAATATAAATAAAATAATAATAACACTCTGAGTACAATGTCCAGGCAGAGTTAAATAGTGGGGGAAAGTAAAAATAATTAAACAGTTCATTCCCTTAATCCAGATTGATTGACTCACTGGGTTAGATCGTTTGTATCAGGATATTTAGTTTTTCTTGCATCCCACTTAAGCCATAATACTGCTGGTGATTCGGCTCTCAGGATAAAGGTTTTATGCAAAGCAAGCAAAGAAAAAATAGATCATCGTGCAGTGAACTTATTAGATAGTACATAAGCAAAACAGGGACAAGAGATACACTCACAAACTCCCGGTCTATTAGAAGCATTCAAATGTGCAGATTGCAGTCAGCCACTGTGGACGAGGTTTCCCATAGAGAAACAGCTGCTGTTAACCTTCAGGTGTATTGCAGCACTGAACGTCCTAAGCTCCTCCCACGCGTTACATCACTGACACGTGACTTTTTCAAGGATTGCAGCACTGAACATTCTAAGCTCCTCCCACGCGTTACATCACTGACACGTGCCTTTTTCAAGGATTGAAAAAGTCACGTGTCAGTGATGTAACGCGTGGGAGGAGCTTAGGACGTTCAGTGCTGCAATACACCTGAAGGTTAACAGTAGCTGTTTCTCTATGGGAAACCTCGTCCACAGCGGTGACTGCAATCTGCACAGAGCCGAATCACCAGCAGTATTATGGCTTAAGTGGGATGCAAGAAAAACTAAATATCCTGATACAAACGATCTAACCCAGTGAGTCAATCAATCTGGTTTAAGGGAAGGAACTGTTTAATTATTTTTACTTTCCCCCACTATTTATCTCTGCCTGGACATTGTACTCAGAGTGTTATTATTATTTTATTTATATTCACCGTCACATCACCAATTTGAAGATTTATTTTGGCAATTTTAACACATGTATTAGCACCATAATTATTTATTTATTTTATTCACATGTATGCATTTTTTATTCCTGGATTTAAGCTTAGTCGCAGCAGCATATTGTGCACTATTTATTTAAAGTGCATCAATTTTATATTTAGTACTATTTGTTTGGTTATCTGATCACCCTATATTGATAGCAGCTTTAATTTACTGATTTTTTCATAGCACTAACTATATTGGTATATATATATTTTTAAGCACAATTTATTTATATCACACATATCTATCCACATCAGCGCTTGTTTTTTATTCATTTTTTTGGTCTTAGATAAAGGCCTCAACTATGCCCCTCCATGTAGGCTCAATAAATTTGAGACCTACATGGATATACATAGATTTATACGCAATTTCAACATCAAGCGTTATATGCTTTCCAACTACATTGATGACAACAGGTTGATATCTATGGATTATCGACACTCTGGGCTTTCAAACGCCTCTTTGTTCAACCCCCCCAGTGCTTTGGCACCTTCTCTCAAGGTCTTTAGGGATGTGTTGTTGAGGGACCTTGATGAGCTATCTATCAAAAAGATCTGTCCAAGACAGAAAATATCAGCCAGTCTTGACTCTTTGTGTGACAACAAAGAGCTTGTCATCAGACCTGCTGATAAAGGGGGGGGGGGATCGTCATACTGAATAGGTGTGACTATATGAAAGAAATGTATAGGATCCTTGGGGATCATGATACATATACCCCACTGTTTTCTGACCCTAAGACTACTTATCAGAAAGAGTTAAACATTATTATACAGAGAGGATTTAGTCAAGGAATCATAAACAAAAAAGAAAAATTGTATCTTGCTCCAAAAGCACCACGTACACCAGTAATCTATTATCTACCTAAGATACACAAGCATCTTACCTGCCCCCGGGATGTCCAATAGTGAGTGGGATTGATTCCATCACATCCCGGGTGGGCAGATATATTGATTTTTACTTGCAACCCCTGGTGTCTAAAATGCCTTCACATATTAGATACTCTAGACATGTGATCAATCTTTTGTCTAGCCATAAGCCCACAGAGGGTATGTGGATTGTTACTGCTGACGTCATGTCACTTTATACAATTATACCGCACAACTTAGGCCTTTTTGCCTTAGAATATCTATCTTAGATGTGACTCAGGTTTACTTGATGAACAGATCCTCTTCATCATGGAACTACTAGAATATGCGGTATCGCATAACTATTTCTGGTTTGAGGGACAATTCTTTTGCCAGGATAGAGGGGTTGTGATGGGGCTGAATATGCCCCCGGTTTGGCCAATTTTTTTATGGCCTTATGGGAGGAGGACATCGTCCATGTTTGCCAGAGACCTCAGCTTGTGCTGTGGGCGAGGTACATTGACGACGTCCTCCTTCTTTGGAATGGTGGTCGTGACGACCTCAAGTTCTTCATGGAATACCTTAATACCAATTCTAGGGGTATCCATTTGAGCTTTGTGGCAAGTCAATTAACCATCATTTTTTGGATCTCAATATCACAATATCTGAGGGTCATTTTGTTACTTCTACTCACTTTAAGAATACGGACAGGAACTCTTATATTCCTGTGGACAGCTGCCACCACGCTGTGGCTTAAGTCTGTTCCAAAAAGCTAATACATGCGCTTAAAGTGCAATTCTACAAACAATGAGGACTTTTTGACTCAGGCAGCTGTCCTAACCCAAAGATTAGAGGAGAAGGGATATAATAGAGATTTTTTAAGTACTGTCCTGGAAGAAATTAATCTTTTAGATAGGCAAGATCTTTTGAGAGTCAAACCACCACATGAAAATCAGGTCTCCCAGGTTCCCTTTATCACTACTTACTCTGTTCAGAAAAAAAGCATTAAGAATTTGATAAATAAACATTGGCATATTATCAACAATGACCAGGTTCTACGAAAAGTTCTCCCTAATAGACCACAAATGGTGTATAAGGGAGCTCCCTCTCTTTGTAATAGAGTGGTACCGAACGTCTTGAACCCTCCTATTATCAAGGCCAGTTTCTTTGAAAATCTGACTGGATTTTATCAATGCAGGAGGTGTCGTGTGTGCTCCATCAATGACTGCACCAAAAGACGTACACATAGGTTCTCCTTAACTAGTACCTCAAGAGAACATGAAATTGAACCGCTCATCACGTGTTGCGCAGAGGGGGTCATTTATTTGATCCAGTGCCCTTGTAGCCTCCAATATGTGGGCCGGACAAAGCACCCCCTCTCTGTGAGACTTAATGAGCATATTACGAATATTAGGAGTGGCTTTCTGAAACACTCATTGTCTAAACACTATCTTTTGGTCAACAATAAAGACCCTTCCAGGATCATTTTTATGGGTATAGATAAATATCGCCCATCATGGAGAGGCAGCTCTTTGGTCAGAAGTATTTCAAGACTTGAAATGTCTTGGATTTACAAAATTAAATGCTACGTCCCATTCGGGTTGAATGTGGACTTGAATGCCTTTATGGACAATTCTTGAGCATGACTCGATTTTATGTTTTATTTTTGAATTTACTGGTGTAAACTCGCTCTGAGTCTGTGGTGGAGACGCCTTTTGGGGGGGCGTTTCTAATTCCCCTTGTTGGGGTTAGCAGATTTTCCCTTAACATATTGGGGATTATCTTGTCCAGTGTGAGCATACAGTTTTATTTGTGTTGGAAGATTCTTCCATTGTTCTACCGGATCATTATTCAGGTATGATATCCCCTCCTTCATTTATTAAGGAGGACATACCATTAATTCCGTTTTCCACTTTTTATTAAAATAAAATTAATTACTTGTCCAATTTTTTCATATTCCCTTATTATTGGTGTTAACGTACAATACAAATAGTGATTTGGCTTTTAACCACTTCAGCCCCGGAAGGTTTTACCCCCTTCCTGACCAGAGCACTTTTTACAATTCGGCACTGCGTCGCTTTAACTGCTAATTACGCGGTCATGCAATGCTGTACCCAAACGAAATTTGCGTCCTTTTCTTCCCACAAATAGAGCTTTCTTTTGATGGTATTTGATCACCTCTGCCGTTTTTATTTTTTGCGCTATAAACGGAAAAGACCGAAAATTTTGAAAAAAAATGATATTTTCTACTTTTTGTTATAAAAAAAATCCAATAAACTCAATTTTAGTCATACATTTAGGCCAAAATGTATTCGGCCACGTGTCTTTGGTAAAAAAAATGTCAATAAGCGTATATTTATTGGTTTGCGCAAAAGTTATAGCGTCTACAAACTAGGGTACATTTTCTGGAATTTACACAGCTTTTATTTTATGACTGCCTATGTCATTTCATGAGGTGCTAAAATGGCAGGGCAGTACAAAACCCCCCCAAATGACCCCATTTTAGAAAGTAGACACCCCAAGGAAATTGCTGAGAGGCATGTTGAACCCATTGAATATTTATTTTTTTTGTCCCAAGTGATTGAATAATGACAAAAAAAAAAAAAAAAATTACAAAAAGTTGTCACTAAATGATATACTGCTCACACAGGCCATGCGCATATGTGGAATTGCACCCCAAAATACATTTAGCTGTTTCTCCTGAGTACGGGGATACCACATGTGTGGGACTTTTTGGGAGCCTAGCTGCGTACGGGGCCCCGAAAACCAAGCACCGTCTTCAGGATTTCAAAGGGCATAAATTTTTGATTTCACTCCTCACTACCTATCACAGTTTTGAAGGCCATAAAATGCCAAGATGGCACAAAACCCCCCCAAATGACCCCATTTTGGAAAGTAGACACCCCAAGCTATTTGCTGAGAGGCATGTTGAGTCCATGGAATATTTTATTTTTTGACACAAGTTGCGGGAATGTGACAATTTTTTTTTTTTTTGCACAAAGTTGTCACTAAATGATATATTGCTCACACAGGCCATGGGCATATGTGGAATTGCACCCCAAAATACATTCTGCTGATTCTCTTGAGTACGGGGATACCACATGTGTGGGACTTTTTGGGAGCCTAGCCGCGTACGGGGCCCCGAAAACCCATCACCGCCTTCAGGATTTCTAAGGGCGTAAAGTTGTGATTTCACTCCTCACTACCTATCACATTTTTGAAGGCCATAAAATGCCCAGATGGCACAAAACCCCCCCAAATGACCCCATTTTGGAAAGTAGACACCCCAAGCTATTTGCTGAGAGGCATGTTGAGTCCATGGAATATTTTATATTTTGACACAAGTTGCGGGAAAGTGACAATTTTTTTTTTTTTTTTTGCACAAAGTTGTCACAAAATGATATATTGCTCAAACATGCCATGGGCATATGTGGAATTACACCCCAAAATACATTCTGCTGCTTCTCCTGAGTATGGGGATACCACATGTGTGGGACTTTTTGGGAGCCTAGCCGCGTACGGAACCCCGAAAACCAAGCACCGCCTTCAGGATTTCTAAGGGCATAAATTTTTGATTTCACTCCTCACTACCTATCACAGTTTTGAAGGCCATAAAATGCCAAGATGGCACAAAACTCCCCCAAATGACCCCATTTTGGAAAGTAGACACCCCAAGCTATTTGCTGAGAGGCATGTTGAGTCCATGGAATATTTTATTTTTTGACACAAGTTGCAGGAAAGTGACAATTTTTTTTTTTTTGCACAAAGTTGTCACTAAATGATATATTGCTCACACAGGCCATGGGCATATGTGGAATTGCACCCCAAAATACATTCTGCTGATTCTCCTGAGTACGGGGATACCACATGTGTGGGACTTTTTGGGAGCCTAGCCGCGTACGGGGCCCCGAAAACCCAGCACCACCTTCAGGATTTCTAAGGGCGTAAAGTTGTGATTTCACTCCTCACTACCTATCACATTTTTGAAGGCCATAAAATGCCCAGATGGCACAAAACCCCCCCAAATGACCCCATTTTGGAAAGTAGACACCCCAAGCTATTTGCTGAGAGGCATGTTGAGTCCATGGAATATTGTATTTTTTGACACAAGTTGCGGGAAAGTGACAATTGTTTTTTTTTTTTTTTGCACAAAGTTGTCACTAAATGATATATTGCTCAAACATGCCATGGGCATATGTGGAATTACACCCCAAAATACATTCTGCTGCTTCTCCTGAGTACGGGGATACCACATGAGTGGCACTTTTTGGGTGCCTAGCTTCATACGGGGCCCCAAAATCCAATCACCGCCTTCAGGATTTCTAAGAGCGTTCATTTTTGATTTCACTCCTCACTACCCATCACAGTTTTGAAGGCCATAAAATGCCAAGATAGCACAAAACCCCCCAAAATGACCCAATTTTGGAAAGTAGACACCCCAAGCTATTTGCTGAGAGGCATGGTGAGTATTTTGCAGCTCTCATTTGTTTTTGAAAATGAAAAAAGACAAGAAAAACATTTTTTTTTTTCTTTTTTCAATTTTCAAAAGTTTGTGACAAAAAGTGAGGTCTGCAAAATACTCACTATACCTCTCAGCAAATAGCTTTGGGTGTCTATTTTCCAAAATGGGGTCATTTGGGGGGGGTTTGTGCCATCTGGGCATTCCATGGCCTCCGAAACTGTGATAGGCAGTGAAGAGTGAAATCACAAATTTACGCCCTTAGAAAGCCTGAAGGCAGTGCTTGGTTTTCGGGGTCCCGTACGCGGCTAGGCTCCCAAAAAGTCTCACACATGTGGTATCCCCGTACTCAGGAGAAGCAACAGAATGCATTTTGGGATGTAATTTCACATATTCCCATGGCATGTTTGAGCAATATATCATTTAGTGACAACTTTGTGCAAAAAAAAAAAAAAAAATTGTCTTTTTCCCGCAACTTGTGTCACAATATAAAATATTCCATGGACTCGACATGCCTCTCAGCAAATAGCTTGGGGTGTCTACTTTCCAAAATGGGGTCATTTGGGGGGGTTTTGAACTGTCCTGGCATTTTATGGACAACATTTAGAAGCTTATGTCACACATCACCCACTCTTCTAACCACTTGAAGACAAAGCCTTTCTGACACTTTTTGTTTACATGAAAAAATTATTTTTTTTTGCAAGAAAATTACTTTGAACCCCCAAACATTATATATTTTTTAAAGCAAATGCCCTACAGATTAAAATGGTGGGTGTTTCATTTTTTTTTTTCACACAGTATTTGCGCAGCGATTTTTCAAAAGCATTTTTTGGGGAAAAAACACACTTTTTAAAATTTTAATGCACTAAAACACACTATATTGCCCAAATGTTTGATGAAATAAAAAAGATGATCTTAGGCCGAGTACATGGATACCAAACATGACATGCTTTAAAATTGCGCACAAGCGTGCAGTGGCGACAAACTAAATACATTTTTAAAAGCCTTTAAAAGCCTTTACAGGTTACCACTTTAGATTTACAGAGGAGGTCTACTGCTAAAATTACTGCCCTGTATCTGACCTTCGCGGTGATACCTCACATGCATGGGGCAATTTCTGTTTACATTTGACGCCAGACCGACGCTTGCGTTCGCCTTTGCGCGAGAGCAGGGGGGGACAGGGGTGCTTTTTTTTTTTTTTTCTTTATTAATTTTTTGATTTTTATCTTATTTTTAAACTGTTCCTTTCATTTTTATTTTTTTTTTATCATTTTTATTGTTATCTCAGGGAATGTAAATATCCCCTATGATAGCAATAGGTAGTGACAGGTACTCTTTTTTGAAAAAATTAGGGTCTATTAGACCCTAGATCTCTCCTCTGCCCTCAAAGCATCTGAACACAACAAGATCGGTGTGATAAAATGCTTTCCCAATTTCCCAATGGCGCTGTTTACATCCGGCGAAATCTAAGTCATGAAATGCTCGTAGCTTCCGGTTTCTTAGGCCATAGAGATGATTGGAGCCATTCTGGTCTCTGATCAGCTCTATGGTCAGCTGGCCGAATCACCGGCTGCATTCTCAGGTTCCCTGTTGGGCCAGGAGAGCCAGAGAAAAACATGGAAGACGGTGGGGGGGGGGAATCCCTCCCACTGCTTGTAAAAGCAGTCTAGAGGCTAATTAGCCACTAGGATTGCTTTTACATGAAAGCCGACCGCTGGCTGAAAAGAATGATACCAAGATGATACCTAAACCTGCAGGCATCATTCTGGTATAACCACTCAAAGTCCAGCAACATACCAGTACGTTGCTGGTCCTTGTATTGTAAACTTTTTTTTCATGCAGCCTGTGGGCTGAACGAAAAAAAGATATTGATCGGTGGGTATGCCCACCATTAGAATACCTCCCTTCATCCGCCCACTTCTAATGATGGGCATACATGCACCATTTATATATGCCGAAGCATGGGGGCATCCTCCCGCAAAAGGCAGGAGCAAATTGCTGCTCCACCCACTGCTGCCCCCACGCTTCGGCATATATGCTGAAGTATGTAACTGTGGTGGTGAAATCACCTCCAACAGCGCTGGAGTCACGACTTTATATATCGTGGGAGCAAACGCTGTTGCTGTCAAGATAAATAAATCCGCGCTGCAACTGAATGGCGTACCTGCTAAGCAAATGATGGTTAGCAAAAAACCAAAGTAACATTACAGTATAACAGTAATACTTACCATACCTGCAAAGCAAATACAAAAAAAAACATAGTAAAAAAATAAAACATTTAACGCAACCTGTGCCTACATAAAATATATATATGCCGAAGCATGGGGGCATCCTCCCGCAAAAGGCAGGAGCAAATTGCTCCTCCACCCACTGCTGCCCCCACGCTTCGGCATATATGCTGAAGTATGTAACTGTGGTGGTGAAATCACCTCCGACAGCGCTGGAGTCACGGCTTTATATATCGTGGGAGCAAACGCTGTTGCTGTCAAGATAAATAAATCCTCTCTGCAGCTGAATGGCGTACCTGAAAACAAAAAAGTGGTTAATAATAAAAAAACAAAGTATAAAAAAATTGCATACCTATAAAGCAAACATGATAAAAACATAACAATAAAACATTGCAGTATAGAATACAATAAAAAAGAGCAGAACAATAGAGAGAGAATAGAGAGAGAGAACAATAAAACGACAACTATTTTTGTTTTTTTTATTTTATATTTTTTTTGTATTTTTATTTTTTTATTTATTTATTTATTTTGTTTTTTTAACACTTTTTTTAGTAACTTTAACTTTTAACTGTAACTGTACCAGGTTTGGGTCTCTCAAAATGCGATGGCATCTTGGGAGACCCTGTGTTAGTGTGCCTAGTCTGTGCCGTGCTGAACCCTACGCTAATACTCCACTAGTGTATGGTAGCGTTCAAAACATTCACCAATGCATAGACCAGGATTGTCAGGACAGGAGGGACAATAATACCGGGTGTCACGCCTAAATCCGTGCTTGCTGCAGACACGACATCTTTTTTGGGGGGCTCGTTGGGTAGGGGTACTCTGGAGGACATAAGGAAAATGCCTCCCATGCAGCCGGCTTACTGCATTTGGATTGGGAAGGTGAGGTAGAGCACCGTCTGGAAACAGAAGGGCTCTGACGATCTCTTCCTGGAATTTAAGGAAGGATCCAGTCCGTCCTGAAGCTCTGTATAGCACATGAGCATTCAGCAAAGCCAATTGAAATAAATAAACAGACACTTTTTTGTACCAGCGTCTGGCCTTACGGGCAACTAGGTACAGCGCCAACAACTGGTCGTTGAGGTCCACCCCTCCCATATTAAGGTTGTATTCGTGAACACAGAGGGGTTTCTCCACAACACCAGTCGCCGTAGTAATTTGGGTCGTCGTGTCTGCATGAAGGGAGGTAAGAACAAAAACATTCTTATTGTCCCTCCACTTCATAGCGAGCAAATTATTATACTGCAAGCAGGCTCTCTCCCCCAGCCTAAGACGGGACTCTACAAGCCGCTGGGGAAAGCCCCGGCGATTAGGTCGCACGGTGCCACATGCTCCAATCTGATGATCAAACAAGTGACTAAAAAGTGGCACGCTCGTATAATAATTGTCCACGTACAAGTGGTACCCCTTTCCGAATAAGGGTGACACCAAGTCCCACACTATCTTGCCAGCGCTTCCTATGTAGTCAGGGCAGTTTATCGGCTCTACGTGACTATCTTTGCCCTCGTAAACCATAAATCTACATGTATAGCCTGTGGCCCTGTCACAGAGCTTATACATCTTGACCCCGTATCTGGCACGCTTGCTGGGAAGGTACTGTTTGAATGACAAGCGGCCAGAAAACGTAATCAGGGACTCATCAACGCAGACAACTTGATGGGGAGTAAACAAGTCTGCAAAACACTGGTTGAAGTGGTTTACGAGGGGCCGAATTTTGTAGAGCCGATCGTATGCAGGGTCTCCACGAGGACGACAGAGTTCATTGTCGTTGAAGTGCATGAACCGCAAAATCTGCTCGTATCGTGCCCTGGTCATGGAGGCAGAGAACACGGGCATATGGTGAATTGGGTCAGTGGACCAATATGACCGCAACTCACTCTTTTTGGTTATGCCCATGAGGAGGGAAAGGCCCAGAAAGATCTTAAATTTGGAGACCGTAATTGGTCTCCAATCTCTGGCAAGGGAGGACTGGGGAATAGTGGCGATGTGTTGACCAGCGTACAAATTGCTTTGGTCCACAATAGATCTATAGAGATTTTCGGTGAAAAACAGCGAATAAAAATCCAGTGGCGTAAAGTCAACTGTTTCCACCTGAATTCCGGGTTGGCCAGTGAAAGGGGGAAGTACGGGTGCTGCAGAAGTGGTGGGTTCCCAATTCGGATTGGCGAATGCAGCAGGAAGGGCACTATGGGCACGACGGGCCTGTGTTCGTCTTCTTCTTGGTGGCAGCGGGACACTACTTGTGCTTGCCACCTCGCCAGCTTGAACTGCACTTATGGGACTCGCCACGTCACCACGTGATACTGCAGTGCTGGATGTACGACCAGGGTGTACTAGGCCGCTGGTGCTTGCCAGTTCACCAGAAGGAATAGCGGCACTAGTACTTCTCTGCTCCATACGAGAGCCCTGCGGTTCTTGCACTTCAAGGACAGAAGAAGTTCGGGGTCTGGTACGCCTGACCCTAGCAGGGACCACAACTCCGTCGTCAGAGCTATCTGTCATGGAGCCGCTGTCCTCTACAGGTTCGTATTCTGAGCCTGAACTTGACAGATGAGTGACTTCCTCTTCACTATCTGTCATACTCAGAAACGTGTAGGCCTCTTCACTAGTGTACCTTCGATTTGCCATTTTGGCCTCTAAATTTAGGGGTACACTAGTGAGACTCACAGGCAAAAAAGCTCCTGACTGTTAGCGACTGATTCAAAACGCTACCTGTTAGCTACCTGTTAGCGATCGCAGGGATCAGGCCTGACTCTGCGAATGCTGCAGTTATGTGTGCTTAGTGTTTTGTAAGTGTCAGTTATCGATCAATACTGCACTTGGGTGGGCTGGGCTGGGCTGGGCCGAGGGGCAAAACGCAGGTGCTAGCAGGTATCTGGGCTGATCCCGCTAACACTGTGTTTCAGGGAACCCTAAACTGCTGGGGAGTATAGATCTGATCGGATCAGATATCGATCCGTTCAGATACTATAGCACTAAGGGAGGTGTATGCTGCGTGCGTGGGTTTTAGCGGTACTGGCGCTAACCTGACGCTGCCTGGGGCGACGCAGACCTTATCAGATCCTAAAAACTTAACTTATATCACCGCCGGGCAATTAGGGGGTTAAACCTTTATAAGGTAATAAACGGCGGGTGCCCTAAAACTATAATAAACTATAATAAACTGTAATAAACTATAATAAACTACAAAAAACAAACTAGCTAACCAGCGTCACCCGTAACACTTATACGGTGATCGCTGGTGAAAGGGTTAACTAGGGGGCAATCAAGGGGTTAAAACCTTTAGCAGGTAGTATATGGGGGTCCCTGTCGCTATAAAACACTGACAGCGAACCTATATACTTGCCTCCCTAACTAGCGTCACCTGTGTCACTAATACAGCGATCAGAAAAACGATCGCTTAGCGACACTGGCGACGGGGGGTAATCAAGGGGTTAACTTTTATTAGGGGGAGGTTAGGGGGGTACCCTGGACCTAAAGGGGGTACCCTAGACCTAAAGGGGGCTAACCTAACTGCCCTAACACTTGTAACTGACACAAACTGACACCAATGCAAAAAAAAAAAAAAAAAACTGCTATTGGTGTCAGAGTGACAGGGGGTACAGGGGGGTGATCGGGGGGTGATCGGGGGGTGACTGGGGGGTGAAAAGTGTGCCTGCGTGTTCTACTGTAAGTGTAGTGTTGGTGCACTTACTTGGATGTCTTCTCTCCTCTGCGCCGGGACGAAAAGACCGGTTCGAGGAGGGATGACATCACTTCCTTTCCCTCTGTTTACATTACAGAGGCAAAGGAAGCGTTTTCATTCGCCGGGAGCGATCGGGAGGGGGTGGCCAACAATGGATGGCCTCCCCCTCACCTCTCATCGCCCGCGAACGAGAGCCGACCGCCTATGGCACCGGGGGGGGGTCCAATCGGACCCCCCACCCGCGGGAGGCAGATCACGTACGGGTACGTGATTCTGCCTGCCCGTGTCATTCTGCCGCCGTATATATGCGTTAGGCGGTCGGCAAGTGGTTAACCAAATATTTGTATCTGGCTTTGCTCGAGTGGCACCTTTAATATGGTTGCCATTATCCAGCTGATCATGATAATTGACACTTCTTCCTGGGTATTTGGCCTGTTGAGGTGTTGGTATTTATTACCTATTGGCTGGGATTTGATTTCCAGTTTGTTTTATGGAGTGGCTTACCACTGCCCAACTAGTCCGGCTGACCCCAGATTAGTATATTTAATTATAGAAAGTTCCTGTCCTCTTAGAATAAGAATCACTTTTAGATGATATGATTGTTATTTTTAGCTTATTACAATACAATTTTTGTCATTTTCTAACATGGTGGATCCAGAGTCCGGACCTCCATGCGGAAGTTAGGTGGTTCCATCCCATGACTCAGAACGAGGCTTGGTTTCCTGCAGCGTTATATAACGCAATACGTCAGTGCATTGCCCATGCCCCAGATGACATCATTATATGATGAAACGCGCATCGGGAGGTTGGACGTGCTTACGTCATCTCGCTATCTCTGCAGTGGATGGGTGTCCGCCTGTTTATGGGCCGGTTTTACATTTTAATCTTCTTTTACCATGTAAGTGCATAGAATTTTTACTTAAATAAACTGATTATTGTACGGGTTACACTATATGAGTTTCCCTTCATTTTTTGGTGGCTGACAGTTACCGCTGTGGCTCGAGCACCTACTTACATCTACCTGAAAGCTTGTTGCAGTTTGTCCATCTGCTATACCCGGAAGTGCTGTTGCTGCTGCCTTGGATCAAGGACCCTAAGCTTGTAAGCTTGTATTTTATATGGTGGAGGTACACTAGTCCATTAGTGCTTCTTGGTGAAGTTGTGGATTGACCTTTTTCCTAGGATGTCAGCTATTTGATTATCTGATATCACTGACTTTTTTCACATTATACTGTTTTTTTATCACATTCATTTGGTTATTATATTCACTGATTTTTTCACAATGTTTGACATTATTATTGCATTAGATATGTATGTTATTTAAGCACAGCTTTATTGTTCTTATTATTTTTGGTGTATATCTCACTTTCTAGCTGCAGCTTTTAGTTAGGGGTTGATTTTGGGTTAGCGCAGTGTTCCATATATCACACAATTTCCATTGGAAAATCCGATCGTGTGTACGAGGCTTTACAGATTTGGGGTCAAGACAAATCTAAGGGCCAACATTAGTCAATCCATGTATGAAGAATTAGTGGCCATTTGTGCCTCCCTGCACTCCATCTTGGCAGCTTGCCCCACCTACAATTACCATTCCACTTAAATGTGAAGGAACATACTAGTGATGGCTGGAGACTATGGACAGTAATGACTAGCTACATCCACAGTTGTCACCCTGACTGGTTTGCAACAGTGCACATAGGTGTTTTTTGGCCTAGCTGCAAGTCATTAACAAGGCATCTTTAAACTCCAGTGGCTGCTGCCTTCTCTTACCCCAACCTGGCTGTTACAAAGGGAAACTACTTCCAGATGGACCAAACACCACACCCACTAAGAGCAAACTTGAGACTTTGACCACTGAGGAGTCTGACCACTGAGAAGTTTGTTTGTGAGTTTTGACAAACTTGATCCATAGCAAATTTACAAGGAGACATAAGTGGTTTCCATGTTTTACATTTTGAAAAAGAAGAATCCCCAAACTAAATATTGTATGAACTGCAATCAATTGCAAACAATAATCTTCAAAGCTTGAAAATCCACAACTTTAAAGGTAACAGCTGAAGCTGGAAGTGGTTGTTTTCCTATTGACAACTGCTACACATCCTTCAGTTTTTACCTAATCACCTGAGAGAATTTTTAGCACTGCAGCTGGAGTGGGCAAACTCTGCCCATTGTGCCTCAAGCTTGCAGAGTCTTGATCAGACTTTGGCAGAAATGTATGTGTTCTGTAACTGCAGGGTTTCAGATTGTGTTCAAATGAAAAATAGGAAAGGACATTTGACAAGGTAGTACAGGGTTGGATTTTTTTTTTTTAGAAAACATTTTTTACAAACTTTCTAAAACTAAAAATATGAAAAACATAAGAAATAAATATCTACAAAATAAAAAAAAATAACAACTTTGGTGGCTGATCATCACAGGGTGGCAAGCCCATCAGCTGCTACACGTATTCAAAATGATGGTGCAGCTAGCCCACCACCACCTTCATGTCATGTTGAGTGGGGTCTATGGAAAACAAAAAAAAGTCTTCAATCCTGAGTCTCATTTGTGCCAAATAATAAAAAACATGAATTGTGTCTCTGTGGGTATTTTTGAACAATCTAAGAATCCAGTGTTGTGAGCAAATAATTTGACACCTGGCTTACATAAACTATTCACTTAATAGATAAGTGTTTGGACATTTCATGGCTTCCAAATACATGTTCCACAAAAAGGCATTTGAAATTGAGTAAAGGAAAAATAGAATCGAGGGACTGCCATAAAAAACAGGCTCTGTGAAAGCTGGACATCAAAGAAGTAAGTGTGTGAATAAGTTAATGCTTCTTCAGAATCACATTGTCAAAGATTGGTCCTCCTTGCATATACCCCTGCAAATCTAAGGTTCCACAAAGATTACAGCCCTGCAACTGTTTGTCAACAGGCCTGTGTCCTATTCTTTGTGCTCCAAAACACACCTGAAATCTCTTTCACAAAAATTAGGGGAGGGGGGATGGAGTTGGCAAAAAAAACTCCCTAAAAAAAAATCACAGGTTGAGAGAATTATAATTAGTGAGGAAATTAGAAGAAATGAACCCACACCTCTCTACACAGTCAGAGAAACATCAAACAGAGGGTGCTAGACATCTGCTGTGTGCTTGCTGAAAGGATGTCCATTTGTCAGGAAGGGTGAGATTTGGGCTTCACCTATTCATAGCAAGTCAGACTAAAATTAGAGAGATTGTATAGGATCTAAGATTTTGTCTTTGGGAATGTGTTCAATACACACTAACTAGATTTCTCCAAGTTGGGTTCCCTAAAAAATGTCTTGTGTTGGCAAATTTGATGATGCTGCAAAAATAACTAATGTCTGTAAGCTGAACATTTGATTCTTCGATGTAGGAAGTTAAGCCAGGACATGACACCTGCAATACCCTAGGAAGAAGGCAGGCAAATCTAGTCAAGTATGGTGAGTGGACTGTTTGCTTGAAATAAGGTAACCAAACATACATTTAAGAAGGCAGTCTTTCCCCAAAACTTGGCAACCACTCAGAATTGGAGATTTAATAAAACTGGAGAGTACAAAATCTGGTGCAGCTCTGCATAGAAACCAGTCAGCTTCCAGGTTTTTTGGTCAAAGCTTAATTGAAGAAGCTGAAGTTAGAAGCTGATTAGCTACCATGCACAACTGCACCAGATTCTTAATGCTCCAGTATTAGTAAATCTCCCCCAGAATCTGCTTTGTGGAACCATACAGCAAGTAGTGGAGGAATACCATTTCAATGCACTTGTTGATACTTGAGTGAAAATATTCTGTGCATAAGACACTGCCTATTTTAAGAAATTGTATATTTTCAACATGTTTTTTGAACATGAAAATAACTAAGCAATTCTTATGACTGTTGTTTTGGATTGGCCACATCCCACTCAATGATTAATTTAGTGTAATGGGAACAAGGGATTGTGGCAATCACACTCACAGCTATATGTTTGCCAGACAAATACAAAATTATTCTTACGTTCTCCATCAGGGGGGTGAGCACCAGGGTGGATGGCTCCGCCTCTTGTAGGTTGCCCCTTGGATTGCCAGCTACGAAAAACACAAAAACACGTTGCAAAAATGATTCCCATCAGGAATTGAAAACCAGCCTGAACCAGATCTTACCACCAATGACGTACGTGGCTCCTCAAACCTGCAACACATGCATTTGAGAACATCACATTTCCACAATGTCACACATGTTTCAGTTCATAAACTTCAGCATCTGGCCAAAATGTGACAGAACCGCCAAAATAATAGGTATTGTTGGAGTAAGGGGGGTGATGACCAACTGGTATTGTAGCCGGTGTAGTGCATGTAACAAACATCCACTATCTGGCCCTGTTTTACCAAATACTAAATGAGACATCCCTCATCAGTTATCCAAATCCATTTTTTGAGAGAAATACCCAAAGGGGGAGATTTACGAACACTAGAGAGTGCAAAATCTGGTGCAGCTGTACATAGAAACCAGTCATCTTCCAGGTTTTATTGTTTGAGCTTAAATGAAAAAGCTGAAGGTAGAAGCTGATTGTCACCAGATTTTGCACTCGCCAGTTTTAGTAAATAACCCCCTATACTATACTTTTTACCTAGACCAATAACACTGACAGGGAATGTGCTTTCCTCCATGTTCCCAAGAAGTGCCAAAATACTATACATCAAGTGTAAGATTTTATGTTTTAGGTTTTTTGAATAATGTTTTGGGGGGCTTACTTCTTGGTGGACCTGCTTTGCAGACTGGCCCCAATTAAAATGACTGTTCTCTGCGCCAAAAAGACAGTAAGCAAAAGGACTCAAAACAGCCATATATCTCTTCCTGGGCCATACTGAGCAACTTAGCCTTTTTTTTAAAGCAGGCTGGATTTAGCAAAATGTGGCTCACTTTGGACAAGGTCTAAACCAGGGGTGGCAAACCAGTGGCCCGGGGCCACATGTGGCCCATGGAGCCTTATAATGTGTGCCACAACTTCCTGCTCTGGGATGGTGGGTCAGCAAGGCCAGATCTTGGGCTGCCACCCCTCCATCCCACAGCATCAGCATTGTGAATAAAGCCAGCGGTAGAGGAAGCAAGTGGCTGAGGAGCAGAGACCCATAAGCCGTTGCTTACTGTATAGCGCCGGCTCCTGTCACATGTGGCGTGATACCAAATGCACTCTGCCTGGGCCAACAACAGCTGGCAATACTGGAATGGAAGACTGTTCTTAAAGCTAAGTTTAGGACTAAAATTACAGTGTATATATGGGTATATCTGCACTGGTTACTGGACTGCTTTCAAACTGATCCACAGGTGCACCTGCACTGAGCCACTGACTTCTGCTATTACCTGCGGGTTAGATGCACTTTCACAAATTACACCACACCTGCAGGATCTAATAAAAGCCTAGGACAAACTGCAGCAAACACACAGGAAAGCCACAGGCGCAACACACCTGTGGTGGGGGTATACCACAGTGCATCAGTGAGAAAGCAGCCTTAGGATCAGTCCAACCCAATCAGATCCTCCATTCGCCTCTATGAAGTGGTAGATGTAAAGGGACTTGTGTCAGTTTACACCTAATTTAAATTACCTCTAATTTTATACACTAAAAATAAAACATGGAATCCCTCACCTTCCATCTGGGCGGAACGCATCGGAGGGCCCATAGAGTAGAGCGGGCTGTGAACATATGTCATCCGCCCTTTTCGCTCATTGTGGCCCGCGCCAGGTTAACAAGTTGCTTAAGTGTCCCTTGCTCTTCAAAAGGTTGGCCACCCCTGGTCTAAACTCAGCTAACAAACTCTGCTTGTTCTATCTAGTCTGGGTGTTAACATTTCGAAGCTAAGACCCCTTTCACACTGTGGCCGCAGCCGCATTGTTGAAAAAGTGCCGTTCATTTTCAAGGTGCTTTCCCGCTGTCTAAGCGTCCCTTTGGCACCGCTTTGCGCCCGCTAGCGAGGCGCTTTTAACACAGAAAATGTTGTTTAAAATGCGCTTTGCTTTCAAAGCGCTTGTAAGGACCAAGATTCCAAAGGGCAGGGGCCCATTGATGCTGCTTGCAGGATTTTTTTGCCCCTCCCACAAGCGAACCACCCCAGTGTGAAAAGACACACTGAAATGAATGGGAGGTGGTTTTCATGTACTTAGAAGAGGCTATTTCGAGCGCTTAAGCGCCTGAAAAACACCACATTTTGAAAGGGGTCTAAGGCAGCTAGCTACATCCACCCCCCCCCCCCAAAAAAATAGATAAAAAGGACTTACACGTTGCCACACCAATGTCCTGTGCTCTCTCTTGAGCCTCCCCCTCATCCTCCAAACTTCAATCTAAACAAAATTAAGCATGGCAGAGCACATTGCTAACCTTCCAGAAAAAAAAAAAAAAACAATGCCACATTTGTCTGCTGTTACCTATATTATTGAACATATCAGACAAGATCATCCCCTTCTCTTGTCCACCACTGACACTCCTGGCTCCTTGTCAACACTTGTGAATTCCAGTGCTGGTTCACACCTCGCTTCTCTCCTGCAGGCAGGACAGACTGCCCTCTGCAACCTGCTGCGGGTGTCATTACAATGTTAATGACACCCCCAGAATGGTTCACAGATTGCAGTGCGAACTTTGTATTCATACCTAAACCTTATTGCATGAGTGAGAACATCCATGCGATCTGCTTCCAGTGCATTTAAAAAATAGTCCCGGCATCTTTTTCTCTGCAAAGCCAATGCAAGTTCAGCCATACAACTGTATGGCTGAACTTGCATTGCTCAGACTTTGCATGTGATTGGCACCTGCGGTGCTGGTGCCAATCACATGCGATGTCTGAAATTGCACTAGTCTGAACCTCAGCTAAAGCACTAAAAGCCTGAATGACCAATTTCCTTAAGCCTGGCCACCAACTTGAACATCTACCCCTAAATAACCTACACACCTATGCCCCGTACACACGGTTGGATTTTCCAATGGAAAATGTGCGATCAGAGTGTGTTGACGGAAATTCCGACCGTGTGTGGGCTCCATCGTATTTTTCCATCGGATTTTCCGACACACAAAGTTTGAGAGCAGGCTATAAAATTTTCCGACAACAAAATCCGATCACGTCAATTCCGACCGTGTGTGGGCAATTCTGACGCACAAAGTGCCACGCATGCTCAGAAGAAATTCCGAGACGGAACAGCTCGTTCTGGTAAAATTAGCGTTCGAAATGGATAGAGCACTTTCGTCACGCTGCAATCTTTTAAATTGTTTAATACAGCGCACTCTCTTCTTCTTTATAATGCAGGAAGAACAAAGTAGTTTTGCTGCTGATATTCACACAGAGTTCTCACAAACTTCTTTCTTTATTATTTATCGTGATTCCCTCAATATATTATGATTTGTCACATCTGACCAAAAATCTATATCATTTGTGTTTGTGTTTTTTTTTTTTAAACCCTGATGTGATTTTTTTTAATTTTTTTTTTTTGGTTTGTATTTTTTTCAAGGCTGATCTTGTTTTTTTTTTTTTTTTTTTGGCACTTTTTGTGAGCTAAAAATTTTTAGCATTTTTTGACATATTTGCGAAAAGACAAATTTTGAAGAGGCACACAGTGTGTCAACATGTGCTATCTGCCATCACGGGAGATCAATGGACGCATTTTGGGGGTGCGACCCCTTCCTCAATAATAAAGTAGCTGTGAGAAAGGGGTTGCACCCCAAAAACACACCCCTTGATCCCCCATGATGGCAGCTAGCACATGTTGACATTCGGCAATTGGTGTGCATCTTCAAAATTTGGCTTTTCTAGGGATGACTTCACCCCATCTGAACGCAATATCAAACACAGTTTGTAAATACTCATGTCTGATATTGCCTTCAAGTTCTACCAAATGTGAACTTTGTAAGTTCAAGATTTGTGTCTGTCTTGTTGTTTTTAAACATGCCTGTTTTATCTTAAATGGACATTTCTACTTTTTCTAATGTGACCCCAAAATTTGTTATACAGCAAACATGTTGGTTTGTTTTAAAAACCTTTTCTAAATGCACATGTGATTGTGCTGGTATTAAAAAGATTGTTAATCAAGAATGTGTGGATTATTGTTTCAACGCTCCAACACTTTTGTTGTGCTCTAATTGGTGTTTTCACTGACAATGGGGGTTATTTCCTAAGGGAAAATCCACTTTGCACTACAAGTGCAGTTTCAAGTGCACTTGTAGTGCAAAGTGTCTTTGCCTTTAGTAAATAACACCCAACAATGCCCAATCACGCCATTTTCAGGACTCACCACATTTCTGTCAGGGTCAGCTAAAAGAAACACAAGCAGTAAATGTCACCAAAGATTTTAGTAGGTAATTTTTTTTGTTATTTGAAAAAGGTTTCAGACATTGTCTGGTATATTGATAGCCCCCCTACCCGCAAAGTATTCAAGGTATCTTAGACGGACATCACGGGCACTCGGGGGGGGGGCAAGCCAGGATGGCCACTTTCAAGCGCCGTCAGGGTTGGTTCATTTTGAATTCCAGCCTCAGGCCCAACTGAGCCAGCATAGTTGGCAGAATGTTGCCGTAAAAAGTTGTGTAGAACACAGCACTCCAGGATGATATGATTCAGTTTGTACTCCGTCATGTGTATGGGTGTAAAAAATAGGCGGAACCGGCTGGCCATGATTCCAAACATGTTCTCCACCACTCTTCTGGCTCTGGCTCTGGCCAGCCGGTAATTAAAAACCCTCTGGTCTGGGGTGAGGGTCCTCATCGGGAATGGCCACATAAGATGGTCCCCAGCGCAAACGCTTCATCTGCAATGAAGACGAATGGGAGTCCTTCCACATTGTCTTCTGGAGGTGGCAAGTCCAAGCTGCCATTCTGGAGACACCTGTAGAACTCCGTCTGGGCGATTACTCCGCCATCGGACATCTGGCCATTCTTCTCCATGTCCACATACAGGAACTCATAAGTAGCCGACACCACCGCCAACATCACAATACTATTGAACCCCTTATAGTTGAAATAGGCCACAGTCTGCCATTCCTGTGGCGTGGAAGGAAACTGTGGAGTCAAACAAGAAAAAAAAATAGTCATTTTGCACATAAACAGGGAAAGCAAGATAACATTTATTTGAGGGAGTTTTTAAAGACCAAAGTATAAAGTACACCTATCAGATTCCCCCTCCCCCACCCCCTCTCATGGGCCATTTCTAACATTATAGGGGGGGGAACTCTTGGACAGGTAACCCTCTCTACTTCATTGAGAGATGAATGCCTAAATAATGGGTATTACTTTGGCCAGCCCCTCCTTAGTTACACTATTGGCAGCCCACTGGACAGGTAAGAAGTGTCATAATACAAAGATATAAATACACACTGTACAAATTTGAGCACATTTGGACATTCTGCTTTGGCAAAGTCAGCAGATAGATGATTGAGGATAGATAGAGAATTGGTATCAGCTGACTTAGCAGTTGGGGGGAGGGAGGGTTCCAAATGATTTGGGGACCCCCAAAAAAAGCCTCTGGCACTCTACCTGAATTTAAAGCACAAATCACATTTAAAAACATTTTAGGGGGTGTTTGGGGTAAAGCACTACTATGGAAATGATAAAATACATTGTTAAGTGACTACATGAGGTGAATATAGGGCCAGGAGACCATGCTGGGGAGGTTAGTGAAGGCAAATATGTATGAAGGAAAAAAAAATTAAAGCAAAATCCAGCATGCATGTGGACAAAGGGGACATTCACAGCATATTACAATCATGGTAATTAGGGAATGAGGAAAGAAATGCAATATATTATCAAACATTAAATACAATAAAATGTGATATTGAAGGATAAATCTTACCTTAATATACTCCTTCTGCAGGACCTGTATGATGGCAGAACAGGTCTCTGGGATAATGATCCCCAGAGCCTGGGGGGAGATGCCTGTCGAGAACTTCAAGTCCTGCAGACTTCTCCCTGTCGCTAAGTACCGCAGGGTGGCGACGAGCCTCTGCTCCGGAGTGATGGCTTGCTTCATGCAGGTATCCTGCCTGCTAATATAAGGGGTCAGCAAAGCCAACAAATGGTGAAATACAGGGTCCGTCATCCTGAGAAAGTTCCTGAAATCATCAAGATTATTCTCACGGATCTCACGGAGCAAAGGCATGTGACAATACTGGTCACGCTGAAGCAACCAATTCTTGGTCCATGAACTCCTCCCCACCCTGTTCATGGACTGGACTTGTGTCAAGGTCAGGACCCCAACACCAAGCCCCTGCACAGCACAAACTCTACGAGGAGTACGTATACGCAACATGGCTAGAAAACGGTCGGCTGCTCAAAACGAAGTAACAGAACACACTGAAGAACAGCAAGACCTGTGAAGAGCGACCTGAAAAACAGTAACGAATGAACAAGAACACAGTGACAAGAGTCACGCGTCACTTGCTGCATGCACTGAAGAGCTGATACAAACCCACAAGCACAAACTGAACAGCAGAAAACGATCTGAAAACCATGAGTCTGAAAAAGCGCGAATCGTCTCTCACCAAACTTTTACTAACACGAGATTAGCAAAAAGAGACCAAAGGGTGCCGCGCTTGGTTCTGAACTGGCCTTTTCTAGTCTCGTCGTACGTGGTGTACGTCACCGCGTTCTTGACGATCGGAAATTCTGACAACTTTGTGCGACCGTGTGTACGCAAAACAAGTTTGAGCCAACATCCGTCGGAAAAAATCCATGGATTTTGTTGTCGGAATGTCCGATCAATGTCCGATCGTGTGTACGGGGCAATACTGTTGTCCAACAATGTGTAAAAAGGTACTTACATAGAACTAAACATGGCCTTGTTTGCAGGCCCTCAGCCTCATCATCCTCCTCCTGTAATGGCTGGCTCATTGCAGGAGTTTCATCTACATAAATAAAGAGCAACACACAAACACATTTCAGACAACTAACATACTGGGGTTGATTTACTAAAGGCAAATCCACTTTGCACTGCAAATGCACTTGAAAGTGCACTTGGAAGTGCAGTCGCTGTAAATCTGAGGGGAAGATCTGAAATGAGGGGAAGCTCTGCTGATTTTATTATCCAATCATGTACAAGTTAAAATGCTGTTTTTTTTTTCCCTTGCATGTCCCCCCTTAGATTTACAACTTTCAAGTGCACTTGCAGTGCAAAGTGGATTTGCCTTTAGTAAATAACCCCCACTGTATTTTAGCCACTAAAACAACAAGACACTAAGGGGTTTATTTACTAAAGCTGCAGAGTGCAAAATTAGGCTGACTTCTGCATAGAAACAAATCAGCTTCCAGCTTTTATTGTTAAAGCTTAATTAAACAAGCTGAGGTGAGAAGCTGATTTGAACAGAAGTGAGCCTGATTTTGCACTCTGCAGCTTTAGTAAATAAACACGAAAGTTAACATTCCAACTTACAACTTTCGTGTGGGGAAGCCAAATCTGGCTGCAGCTCTGCCCCCTCCATCTCTTCACCAGAACCCTCATCTATTTAAACAAACCCAAAAACACATTTTAAACCAGCTTCAAGTTTCTACTTTACTCTCCCCTCAAAAATACAGATGTTTGACTTACCAGGTCTGTGAAATGCTTGAGCCTCCAAAAACACCTCAACTACACTTTTTGGAACACCTGCTGGCTCTTCTGGCCCCTGTGGGCATTTATACATGCTTGTTCACAAGGTCAAATAGTTGGCCAGACCCTGGACTTGCAGCTAGTGAACAAACCATGCTCATTCCTCCCTGGCTGTGTTGTAGGCCATGAAGCGCGCAAAAGCAAAGAGAGCCATTCCTCTCAAACATTGCTTGATCATGCTAACCGTAAGGGGGTTATTTACTAAAGGCAAATCCAGTTTGCACTACAAGTGCACTGCAAGTGCACTTGAAAGTGCACTGAAAGTGCACTTGGAAGTGCAGTTGCTGTGTATCTGAGGGGGACATGCAAACAAAATGCAAAACAGCATTTTAGCTTGCACATGATTGGATGATAAAATCAGCAGAGCTTCCCCTCATTTCAGAGCTTTCCCTCAGATCTACAGCGACTGCACTACAAGTGCACTTGCAGTGCACTTGTAGTGCAGAGTGGATTTGCCTTTATTAAATCAACCCCTCTGCTCCGGGAATGTTTTGTGCAGCTCTGAGTGCATTGCAGGGTGTTTGTCATTGTGAACACCCAGCAAACACCCTGCAAATTAGTGTGTTTGGTGAATGGCCGAACAGGCAAATCTTTGGCCCCAACTCATGCTCAGGCCAAACCGTTCGCCCATCCAGATTGGGAACATCAATGCTGAGAAGGCATATCAAATCCCTCCCTACCAAACCACCTAAACTAACAGTTTGGCAAGTAAAAACCACCTAGCCCTACATACAAACACAATCAAGGGAAAGCAACTTGCAGTGATTTGGAAAATCTGCCACCTGCTGCTCCTCTTGCTGTTCCTGCTCCTCCTGCTGTTCCTGCTCCTCCTGCTCACTGTCCTCTACAGAAAGAAGAGATGAGACATTTTTACAATACATCAAGATAGAGAGAGATATAGATTGAGATACACCAGGCTGCTTAAATAGAGCTTACTGTGAACTACTTATAGGGGCTCCTGAGGGGGTGCCCCAGCAAGTAAAAATTTCAGGCAGACAGTCCTCCTCCCCTGGGAAATGGACAAAATTTCCACAGGCGGTCTGCTACCAGCTGTGGCTAGGACAAGAGAAAAAGGAAAAGATCTACAACTGGAACACCCAGGGTAATCAACACATACCTTTCTCAAAATCCCTGTCCCAAATTCCCCTGCAAAGTTACTACACCACACTTCCTCACAAAGATCATGTGCAAACACATTTGAAGTATATTGAGCATGCCCAGACCAACACAAATGCATTTCACACACCAAAAGCAACAGCAAAAAAACAAAGTCCCTGAGCATGCCCAGAACAACCCAAATGCAGCTAGCACAAAATAAGCCACCCCCTTGTCCAAAATTAAGTACATCAACCAGCATGCTACAAAATTACAGATGGGACAAACACCCCCCGGTCCAGGGGGGCAAACAAAGAGCCTAACATGGGCAAAAGTTATACAACAAATGCCATTGCAGTCTATGGGAACTGACTTGTTAATTTTGCGAGTCCCCACTTGGCTGGCTTATATTCTAGTTATTGGCCTTAAAATGCATATGGGGGCCCAGGTCCCACCCTGAGGGACATATATCAATGTCACCAATCTGGACAACCCCAAAAACGAAACAAGGAGAAGTGCCTTTAAAAATGCAAAATTGCTTAAAAGCTAGTAACTTGGGGGGGGGGGGGGGGGGCTTACTCTGCCTGTAAAGTGTGCACTGTAGCATGTATCCAAAATGCTGCTTCAAAGATGTACAGCTTTAGAGAAAACTTACAAATCTACATTGCAGCAGCAAGATTTTAACCCAAAACGAAAAATAGCCTGCCCCAAACTCAAAAAATATTGTGCCCCTCCCACACACTAACAAACCCCTAGCCAAACACACAGCAAGCCAGCCCATTAAAGGGGGGTGGATGCTTGGGGCAGGAGGGACTCGGGTACCCCAAAAGTCAGCCACCTTGTTCCCATATTCAGGGGGACAAGGGCCTCTTCCACACAACCCTAGGCTGGGGTTGCGGGGGGCTGCAGACAGGGGGCTTTATGGAATGAGGAAAGCCCCTTTAAACTAGTGGGTACAAGATGCTTTGTGGTTGGTATTGGGCTGAGCCCAACATGCCCCAAAGGCAGCCAGCTATGTTGAGTGCATGTGGACCTGCATGATTCAGGAGAGAGTTGGGCGATCTCTCTTCTCACCCCTTTCCTAGCTGGCCCTGTTGTATGCTCTGAAAAAGGAGGTGGTTTGGATTGGTGAAGGCAGCTCACAGCCTATGGAGAATAGAGTGGAGTGTGGGGTTTCCCTTTAACTGCTTGCCGACCATCCGCTGCAGTTGTACTGCGGTGGAATGGCACAGGCGGGCAAATTTCTGTCATTTTACGGCGTGCGCGCGGGTGGCTGGGGGGTGTGCGGGCCCCCCCTGCCAGCCGCGTCAATCGCATTCGATCAGGAACCGATCAATCCCCAAGCCCAGGCCAATGAAATCTGGCCTGGACCTGGTGATCGCTCCTGACGAATGATATCCCTCTCCTGTCCGTGTAACTGTAAACATTGACAGGGGAAGTGATGTCATCTCTTCTCGTGTCGATCTTTTCGTTCCAGACTGAGAGGAGAGAAGACATCCAAGTAAGTGCACCAACCCTACACTGACACCAGTGTGCCACTGCCACCAAGAAGAAGACAAAGACAGGCAGCCCATAGTGCCCTTCCTGCTGCATTCGCCAATCCTAATTGGGAACCCACCACTTCTGCAGCACCTGCACTTCCCCTATTCACTGGCCAACCCCGAATTCAGGTGGAAAAAATTGATTTTACGTCACTTGATTTTGACTCGCTGTTTTTCACCGAAGATCTCTATAGATCTATTGTGGACCAAAGCAATTTGTATGCTGGTCAATTCATCGCCGCTAATCCCTAGCTGACCCTTGCCAGAGATTAAAGAACAATTACTGTCTCCGAATTTAAGACCTTTCTGGGCCTATACCTTCTCATGTGCGTAACTAAAAAGAGTGAGTGGCGGTCATATTGGTCCACTGACCCAATTCACCATACGCCCATGTTCTCTGCCTCCATGACCAGGACACGATACGAGCAGATCTTGCAGTTCATGCATTTCACCAACAATGAACGCTGTTGTCCTTGGGGTGACCCTAAATTTGATCGGCTCTACAAAATTCGGCCACTCGTAAACCACTTCAACCAACGTTTTGCGGCCTTGTTTACTCCCCATCAAGTTGTCTGGGTTGATGAGTCTCCGATTAAGTTTTCTGGTCGCTTGTCATTCAAACAGTATCTTCCCAGCAAGCGTGCCAGATAAGGGGTCAAGATGTATAAGCTCTGTGACAGGGCCACAGGCTATACATGTAGTTTTATGGTTTACGAGGGAAGAGATAGTTCCGTAGAGCTGGAGAACTGCCCTGACTACATAGGGAGCGCCGGTAAGATTGTGTGGGACTTGGTGTCACCTTTATTCGGAAAGGGGTACCACTTGTATGTGGACAATTATTACACAAGCATGCCACTTTTTAGTCACTTATTTGACTATCAAATTGGTGCATGTGGCACCGTGCGATCTAATCGCCAGGGCTTTCCCCAGCAGCTTGTAGATTCCCGTCTTAGGCTGAGGGAGAGAGCCTGATTGATGTAATAATTTGCTCGCTGTGAAGTGGAGGGATAATAAGAAGGTTTTCGTTCCTTCCTTCTTTCACCTTCACGCAGTTGCTTCCTCCTTTCACGCAGACACGACAGTCCAAATTTCTACAGCGACTGGTGTTGTGGAGAAACCTCTCTGTGTCCATGAATATAACTTCAATATGGGAGGGATGGACCTCAGCGACCAGTTGTTGGCGCCGTACCTAAGGCCAGACACTGGTATAAAAAAGTGTCTGTATACTTATTTCAATTGGCTTTGCTGAACACTCATGTGCTATACCGAGCTTCAGGATGAATTGGATCCTTCCTTAAATTCCAGGTAGAGAGCATCAGAGCCCTTTTGTTTCCAGACAGTGCTCTGGCCCAACTTCCCAATGCAAATGCAGTAAGCCGGCTGCATGAGAGGCATTTTCCACATGTCCTCTCTGTTACCCCACCCAAAGAAACCGCCAAAGAAGAGTTTGTGTCTGTAGAAAGCGCGAATTTAGGCGTGACACTCGCTTTTATTGTTCCTCCTGTCCTGACCAACCTGGTCTTTGCATTGGTGACTGTTTTGAATGCTATCACACACTAGTTGAGTATTAGCGTAGGGTACAGCACCACACAGTCATAGGCACACGTACACAAGGTCTAGGGGTCTCGAAAGATGTGATGACCATCACATTTCGAGAGACCCCAATCTGCAACGTTCAGTTTATAGTTTTTTTTACAGTTTTTATAAAAAAAGTGAAAAAAAAAAAACACACACAAAAACACAAAAAAATAAAAAATAAAAAAGCCAAAAATAGTTGTGGTTGTATTTTTCTTCTCTCTCTCTATTGTTCTATATCTATCGTTCTCTCTATTTTATTTTTACTATGTTTTATTGTACTTGCTTTGCAGGTATGGTATGTTATACTGTAATGTTTGTTTTATTGTTAACCATCATTTGCTTAGCAGGTACACCATTTATTTATCTTGACAGCAACAGCTCCCACGCTACATAAAGCCGTGACTCCAGCGCTGTAGGAGCTGATTTCACCACCACAGTTAAAAAAAAGAGCATATATGCTGAAGCATGGGGGCAGCAGGGGTGGAGAAACGATTTGCTCCTAACTTTTGGGGGGGGATGAGCTTCGACATATATATATATATATATTTTAGGCACAGATTGCGTTAAAAAAAATTTATTTTTTACTATGTTTTTGTTTGTATTAGCTTTGCAGGTATGGTATGTCTTACTGTTATACTGTAATGTTACTTTGTTTTATTGTTAACCATCATTTACATAGCAGGTACGCCATTCAGTTGCAGCGCGGATTTATTTATCTTGACAGCAACAGTGTTTGCTCCCACGATACATAAAGCCATGACTCCAGAGCTGTAGGAGGTGATTTCACCACCACAGTTAAAAAAAAGAGCATATATGCCGAATGCATGGGGGCAGCAGGGGTGGAGGAGCAATTGGCTCCTAACTTCTGGGGCGGATGCCCCCATGCTTCAGCATATATATATATATATATATATATATATATATATATATATATATTTTAGGCACAGATTGCTTTAAAAAATGTTTTATTTTTTACTATTTTTTTTTTGTATTTGCTTTGCAGGTATGGTATGTCTTACTGTTATACTGTAATGTTACTTTGTTTTAATGTCTATCATTTAACTATCATTTGCTTAGCAGGTACGCCATTCAGTTGCAGCTCGGATTTATTTATCTTGACAGCAACAGCGTTTGCTCCCACGATACATAAAGCCGTGACTCCAGCGCTGTAGGAGGTGATTTCACCACCCCAGTTAAAAACAAAATGGGCCACAGGCTGCATGAAAAAAAAGATTACAATATATGTCCAACAAAGACCAGCAACGTACTGGTATGTTGCTGGACTTTGACTGGTTATACCAGAATGATGCCTGCGGGTTTAGGTATCATCTTGGTATTATTCTTTTCAGCCAGCAGTCGGCTTTCATGTAAAAGCAATCCTAGTGGCTAATTAGCCTCTAGACTGCTTTTACAAGCAGTGGGAGGGAATGTCCCCCCCTCCCACCGTCTTCCATGGTTTTCTCTGGCTCTCCTGTCCCAACAGGGAACCTGAGAATGCAGCCGGTGGTTCCACCAGCTGACCATAGAGCTGATTAGAGACCAGAATGGCTCCAATTATCTCTATGGCCTAAGAAACCGGAAGCTATGAGCTTTTCATGACTTAGATTTTGCGGGATGTAAACAGTGCCATTGGGAAATTGGGAAAGCATTTTATCACACCGATCTTGGTGTGGTCAGATTCTTTGAGGGTAGAGGAGAGATCTATGGTCTAATAGACCCCAATTTTTGCAAAGAAGAGTACCTGTCATAGGGGATATTTACATTCCCGGAGATAACAATTAAATTGATAATAAAAAATTGAAAGGAACAGTTTAAAAATAAAAGAAAAAAGCAAAATAAATAATTTAAAAAAAAAGCGGGGGGCGTGTCCGGATGTAGTGGGAGAAAGACGTGTTGCTCTGGAGCTCCGCCGATCCTGATCTAATCCGTCGCCATCCTGCATGAAATACAACCCGGAGAGCCTCCAAATGCTCCCTAACAGTTACCGGACATCATCCTCACCAGCCCCAGCGGAAATTGTGGCCGATTGTGTCTCCATCGGGCCGTGGCTGACATTATACCTCAGGGACCTGCCGCCATCTTGAGGCCTACGGAGCCTCCGTCATCCCCGGGCTGGAGTGCCATGATCCGCGGGGTGAGAGGCAGCTGAATAGCACACATAGCTGGAGGTTGTCCCTGGGAGACAGCTGGACTGTGTGGGGGGCCTGAACGGCAACCTGAGAATCCATACATGCTGATTCCGGGCGCCCGCGGCCTGCTGATCCAATCCATCGCCATCCACAACCTGGAGAGCCTCCAAACTCTCCCTAACAATCACTGGACAGCATCCTCACCAGACCCAGCATAAATTGTGGCCGATTGTGTCTCCATCGGGCCGTGGCCAACATTATACCTCAGAGATCCGCCGCCATCTTGTGGCCTACTACAACAGACACATCCTCCACGCTCAGGTACTGTGCCCCAGCAATACTGTACTGTCTTCCCTGTGCCATCATCTGTGCCCCAGCAATACTGTACTGTCTTCCCTGTGCCATCATCTGTGCCCCAGCAATACAGCACTGCCATCCCTTTGTCATAATCTGTGCCCCAGCAATACAACACTGCTATACCTGTGCCATCATCTGTGCCCCAGCAATATAGCATTGCCATCCCTGTGCCATCATCTGTGCCCCAGAAAAACAGCATGGGGCGTGTGAGACAAGCCAGACGTGCTGCTGTGGAGCTCTGCACATCCTGACTCAATCTACAGCCATCCTCAGCAGTGAACATTCCTGTGAGACTCCAGATCAGCCCTATAGTTTCCTGGGCACCCCCTGCGTCAATCCCAGCCCAAATTGCGGATCCCGGCCGGCCGGTGGTGTTGATACACAGCCCGCGGCCGGCTCCACACAGCAGTGACCCGCTGCCATCTTGCGGTCTACAAGGCCACACACATCCTCCGCGCTCGGGTGCCCCGATCCACGGGACGAGCGGCGGCATCGTCATCACCCGCATGGAGCAGTTTCTCCGGTGAGGGCGGACTGGGGGTGAGCCATCGGAGGGCCGCCTGAGGATCCCCGGAGACAGGCTCTCCGCACCCGCGGCCCGCCGCCGTCTTGCGGCCTACAAGGCAGCCTGCATCCTCCACACTCGAGTACCGCTATCCGACGGACAAGCGGCAGCCCCATCCTCATCCACCTGGGGCAGCTCCTTCAGAGGGGATAGTCTGGGAGAGCGCCATCGGAGGGCCGCCTGAAGATCCCTGAAGGCTGATTCCCCACACCTGCAGCTCATCACCATTTTGGGGCCTATAAAGCCAGTAACATCCTCCCAGCCTGGGCACTGTGATCCAGCCATCCTTTCTTCCTCCCCTCCTGCTAGCATCCCTGTGGGGGAAAGATTGAATCATACTGCAGCTGGGGAGTGGATAATCTGTGCAGGGGTGGACGTGCCCCACTGGCGATTTGCCCCCGTCAGCACCTTCACATCCTCCATCCTACCCCGGGGACCCCAATACCTACCCACAGGCCCCCTAGGAACCTCCTTCATCGCGGAGCGGACCTCGGATGGGTCATCCTAGGACCCGCTACACAAAATCTGGCCCGAAGGACTCTCGTACCCCCCCACCGGCGACCAAATCCTTTACGAGGCGGCCCGCTGCCACTATGGCAGCGAATTCGCAGGTGGACGCGGAGCCGGGTGCGGCGGTGGCCCCCATGGGGGCGTAAATCCTGGCAGCCATTACAGCGTGCAAGGAAACCCTGACAACCAAAATCGACTTCCTGACCATAGATGTCGGTCTCATCCGTCAGGATATGGACAAATTCCAGTCCCGTATCGCAGAGGTGGAGGGCAGAGTCTCCACGGTGGAGGATACAGTCCGGGCAGATTCTAGGGAGGTGAGGGCCCTGCAGCTCCAAGTGAAGGCACTCCAGGAGCGTGCTATAGACACTGAGAACCGCCTCAGGCGGAATAACATCCGCATACTTGGATTACCTGAGAGAGCTGAGGGTCCCAGACCAGCTGAGTTTACTGAACAACTACTGTCCACTCTGTTCATCCTGGGTGATATGCCTCCCACCTTCATGGTGGAAAGAGCCCACAGGGTCCCACCGCTCCCTCCAAGACCAGGGGCCCCTCCTCGCCCCTTCCTGCTGTGGCTATTAAATTACCGCGACCGGGATCGCATTCTGGCAGCAGCGCGCGCCATGCCTGAAATTAAATACGAAAATACCAAACTGCTCTTTTTCCCGGACTTCTCTCAGGAAGTACAGCAACGCTGCAAGTCCTTTATGGATGTGAGACGTCGGCTCCGAGAAAGGGGAATACGCTTTGGTCTATTATATCCCAGCAGGCTGCGTATCACTGATGGTGACAACACGCATTTCTTCGACACCCCGGAGGCTGCTGCTGCATGGCTAGATACCCGCTGACAACATACTACCATGGAACCATAGTTGATTACAACATACTGGGAGCAGCTAACTATCACAATCCCCCTGAACAGGACTACCTCCTGTCCCATGTTGACTCACAGTATTACGCACCATCCATCCCTAGGTCTTTTCTCACTGCTCTAATTCACCATTACCCCAATTGGTTGTTCAACGCCCTTTCCCGCGGGAAAGGACCTAATCACTTTCAGTACCTCCTCCGGGGTAATCGGCCTCATAGGCCAATAGGTCCCCATGAGTTTTGTAGAACTCAATGGGTAGTCCATCTGGGCCCAGAGACTTTCCCGTGGGAAAGGACCTAATCACTTTCAGTACCTCCTCCGGGGTAATCGGCCTCACTAGGGATTCTCTCTCCCCATCAGACAACCAGCCAACCATGCCTCATCCTTACCGTTCGCTCCCCGTCCTCCTGTTCCTCCTCCCTTTGGCGCCTGGGGACCCATTGGATCTCTCATGCTGACCTGGCAGACACCATTCCACCACGCTTAGTGGAATACTGGGATCTTAATACAGGATCCTCCTCCACAGCGGTGACCTGGGATGCCTTTAAGGCTTTTACCAGAGGGCAATACATTTCTTCTATTGCTGGGATCCGGAGAGAACAAGCGGCTACCACTACTGCCCTACAGACCACTGCGCAATCCCAATCAGACATCTATGCAGCTGACCCCACTGACGCACACTTTGACTCCCTCAATGCAGCGAAACGTGAGCTACACCTCCACCTCACCGAAATTACCAGACTTGACCTTTACCGCAACAAACAACGGTTCTTTGAACAAGGAGACCGCAACGGTCGCCTTCTGGTGATGCTGGCACAACATGACAGACCCCTGACGGTGATCTCTAGTGTGGTGTCCCCTTCGGGAGGGTCGGCCTCTTCCCTGCCAGACATACTTGAAGCCTTCCGTCAGTACTACAGCTCTCTCTATACTTCAGTGCTACCATCGGACTTCCAGTCGCGGGACCTCGCACCTTGGCTGGACCCCTTGGCACTTGGCTGGTTGTCTGATGGGGAGAGAGAATCCCTAGTGAGGCCGGTTACCCCGGAGGAGGTACTGAAAGTGATTAGGTCCTTTCCCACGGGTAAGTCTCCGGGCCCAGATGGACTACCCATTGAGTTCTACAAAACTCATGGGGACCTATTGGCCCCCAAATTGGCCCAGCTCTATTCCCAATGTTTGACTGATGGTGCCCTCCCAGCTTCCATGGGCCATGCCCATGTCATTCTCATCCATAAAGTGTCTAAAGACCCCACATCCTGTGCCTCCTACAGACCAATCGCCCTACTTAATACAGACTCACCAAACCAAATTACTAACCACGAGACTACAGCCCCTACTACCATCTATCATTGAGACTGACCAGACTGGTTTCATGGCCAATAGAGCGACAGACGTTAACTTGAGGCGTCTGTTCACCAACATACACGCACAACATCTCAATGAAGGATCTAGAGTGGTGGCCTCCCTGGACATTGAGAAGTCCTTCGACACGGTCGAGTGGCCTTTTCTCTGGGAGGTCCTCCGCAGGATGGGGTTCCCCCTGATCTTCATTGAATGGATGAAGGTCCTCTACCGTGACCCCACCTCGGCTATTAAGCTGGGAGGGGGCCTGTCACAGTCCTTCCATCTATCCAGGGGCACGCGGCAGGGCTGCCCTCTCTCTCCGGCCTTATTTGCCATCGCGATGGAGCCACTTGCGGAGGCCCTTCGCACCTCTCCTCACATTAGGGGACTGCGGGTTGGCTGGCTGGAGGAGAGGGTCGCCCTGTATGCGGATGACCTCCTACTCTTCCTCAGGTCCTCAACTCTTTCTCCTCTGTCACGGGCTTCAGGGTTAACTGGACAAAATCTCTCCTGTTCCCCGTGGATCCTGCAGCCCGTGATACAGCTCCCACGGACATCCCTCTACAATGGGTCGAGAATTTTAAATACTTAGGGGTGGTGGTCTCCAGGCAGGCTTCTGAGTTCTTACCCTCAACTTGTCCCCGGTGGTTCAGGAGACTCGGCAACGGCTGAAGGCGTGGGAATCTTTGGCTCTTTCACTGTTGGGACGCATTAATTTGTTTAAAATGAAAATACTCCCCAAATTGACATACTTATTTCGCCACTCTCCACAGTGGATTCCTAAATCCTTTTTCATACGACTACATCGCCTCCTCGCCTCTTTCCTATGGGGGTCCCAATCCCCCAGATACAGCTGGTCAACACTGATACGCCCGACCTCCCAAGGTGGCTTGGCGTGTCCGGATCTATACAAGTACTATCTGGCCGCCCAGCTAGTAACAGCTGCTTGGTGGCTCAATCCGGACACCTCCAACCCAGCTACCCAGGTCGAGACGGCAGTGTTGGGCTCCCTAGAGGCGCTCAAATTTTTGCTTTTTCAAGGCCCTCGAGCCCCTTATCCACTGACACCCTCCATGCGCACCACACTGCGTGCATGGGGGGCAGGTCTCAAATTAGAAAAATACCCTCAACAGGCAATCTCACCCAATGCTCCCCTTTGGATAAACCCAACCCTGGAGCACATCTATAAACTACCTGAGCCTCATGCCTGGACCAAATTTAACATTAAAATGGTGGCACAGATTATCTCCAATCAATCCTTAGTCCAGCTCTCCAAACTAAACTCCGATTTTAATATACCACAGTCCTATTTTTTCCGATTCCTTCAACTCTCCCATGCCTTAAGTCACCAATTCTCCAACTCCCCTCCTCAACTAGTCCAATCTTCACTGGAGGACCTTCTTAGATCAGATTGTGCGAAAAAACCCACTTCTCAATTATATTCACACCTGACTGTCACCTCCCTCCCGACTATGGAAAAGCTAAGATCTAAATGGTCCCATGACATCCCCAATTTTGACAACGATGACTGGGATGACATATGGGATTTCCCATTTAGCTCCCTGGTCTCTCTGAGAGATCGCCTGATCCAATTCAAGATAGTCCATCGGGCATATTTTACCCCTCACAGACTACACAAAATGAACCCCGAATCCCCTCCCGGATGTTGGAGATGTGGTGGGACTCCCGGGGACTTCACCCACATCTTCTGGACCTGTCCAGCAATTGTCGGATACTGGAGGGAGATATTGGACTTTATCACACAAATCACCTCTGTGCCACTACAACCATCAATGTCAATCTGCATACTAGGCCTGGTAGAACAACTAATTCCTATGGTGGCGGGACGCACACTGGTGGGATTGCTCCTGTTCTATACCCGTAAAGCTATAGCCCTTAGTTGGCGCAAACCAACCCCCCCTCCTCTCTCCCTGTGGAAACAATTAATTAACAATAGCTTACCTCTGTATAAAGACACATATGACAACAGAGGCTGCCCCAACAAATATAGCAAAGTCTGGTCTAAGTGGCTGGCAGATCCCTCCACCGCTTCAGAGGCCTCTCAGTAGACCCCAATCACAAAGTAGCTCCCAAGCGGGTGCCAGGTGTACACAATAATCTACAATATGCTATTTTACCATGTACAACTGCACATAGCACCACCTCATGGCCCAGTAAACTGTACCGCTATGACTGATTTCATAATATATTTTTCATGAATAAGGTGACAGCGTGATTCCTGCAAGGATCACATAGACATCATATTAGACCAATGTATGTTTAACTGTTTGTTCTCTTTATCTGTTTTTGTTTCTCTTTTTAAAAACCAATAAACAGATTTTGTAAAAAAAAAAAAAAAAAAAAAAAAAAAAAGCACCCCTGTCCCCCCCTGCTCTCGCACAAAGGCAAACGAAAGCATTGGTCTGGCGTCAAATGTAAACAGCAATTGCACCATGCATGTGAGGTATCACCGCGAAGGTCAGATCGAGGGCAGTAATTTTAACAGTAGACCTCCTCTGTAAATCTAAAGTGGTAACCTGTAAAGGCTTTTAAAGGCTTTTAAAAATGTATGTAGTTTGTGTGCAATTTTAAAGCATGTCATGTTTGGTATACATGTACTCGGCCTAAGATCATCTTTTTTTATTTCATCAAACATTTAGGCAATATAGTGTGTTTTAGTGCATTAAGATTTAAAAAAGTGTGCTTTTTCCCAAAAAAATGCGTTTGAAAAATCGCTGCCCAAATACTGTGTGAAAAAAAAAAAATGAAACACCCACCATATTAATCTGTAGGGCCTTTGCTTTATAAAAAATATATAATATTTGGGGGTTCAAAGTAATTTTCTTGCAAAAAAAAAAAAAAATTTTCATGTAAACAAAAAGTGTCAGAAAGGGCTTTGTCTTCAAGTGGTTAGAAGAATGGGTGATGTGTGACATAAGCTTCTAAATGTTCAGTTGTTAAGCTTCTAAATGTACAGTTCAAAACCCCCCAACGGACCCCATTTTGGAAAGTAGACACCCCAAGCTATTTGCCGAGAGGCATTTTGAGTCCATGGAATATTTTATATTTTGACATAAGTTGCGGGAAAAAGACACTTTTTTTTTTTTCTTCTTGCACAAAGTTGTCACTAAATGATATATTGCTCAAACATGCCATGGGCATATGTGGAATTACACCCCAAAATACATTCTGCTGATTCTCCTGAGTATGGGGATACCACATTTGTGGGACTTTTTGGGAGCCTAGCCGTGTACGGGACCCCGAAAACCAAGCACTGCCTTCATACTTTCTAAGGGTGTAAAGTTTTGATTTCACTCCTCACTGACTATCACAGTTTCGGAGGCCATGGAGTGCCCAGATGGCACAACTCCCCCCCCCCCAAATGACCCCATTTTGGAAAGTAGACACCCCAAGCTATTTGCTGAGAGGTATGGTGCCACTCACCCCACAAATAGCACCACCAATAACACGCCAGCCGGATGTGAAAGCTAACCCCCAGAGGTTTCCCAACACAGGAGGGAGATGGTCTAGGTAGTGGCCATAGAGGGTAGAAGGATCGGGCAGAAACATGGGATATTAGACAATGATATACACAAGGTAAGCGGTGGCTGATATAAAGGATAATAATGGGGAGAGATTCTTTTTCAATTATAATAAACAGATTATATAGGGGGACTGATGCCTCTCACAACATTACTTACTTAGTATGATTATAATAGATTGAATAGGAATTAGTAAAGGTAGGACTGATCCTGAAGCATCCGCAGACTATCGGCATAAGATTGAGTGCTATGAGGGATGCTATAAATAAAACAAGGGTATGACTCAATTAATATGAGAGTAGGTAGTGACCAAAGTGAAAGAAGTGACAGGTGAAACAGTAAAGCAGTAAATCAAGATGTGGTAAAACCATAAAAACAGATATAACTAAATGGGTGGACCAGTGATTGCATTAATGCACTGAGGACTGTGTCTGAGGAGAAGATCAAAGAGTGCAGATACATGTGTTTAGAGCGCTGCACACTCAGAAGGGTAATAAAAGTGTAGTTGGCCGGTACAGAAGTGGGACAGTATATTAGGCATTTTAGATATATTGAACAGCATACCTGATAAAGTAGACGCCAGCTCGATGGAGCCCAGTCCTCCGGCTCTGGCTGAGACAGAGAGCCAGACAAGCCGGTCTTATCTACTCTCCACCGAGCCGGCGTCTGACGTAATCGGCTCGATGCGGACATGAATCACGCTAGCGCGCATGCGCGGAGCGCCGAAAGTAACCTTCAGACTACACTACCCAGGGAGCTGTGCAGGGAGGAGGAGCCTGGCGTGTCCCGCTGAACCAATGCATGGACGCAACACCGACACACCTCCATCACACACGCTCCCCCGGGAGAGCAGCAGATGGGAACGTAGGATGGACGTTGTGACAGGACTCTGTCACTGTGAGGAACCTAAGGCGCTGGTTGGCATCCAGATAGCGTGTTTTTTGAAAAATCAAAAATCATGCCCTGGGTGTCCATATGGCCACCAAGTCCATAACCCCCAAGTTGAGAAATACAAAGAGGGAAAGATCACACCGTGAAGCATGCCAAGCGGGAAAGATGTGGGAGGAAGAGCTCAAAGATGGAGAAGGGGGGTCAAGCCACCAAATGACTGCCCTAAATCGTTCCCAAAAAAAAAAGAAAAAAAAAGGGTACAAACCTGGCCATCAATAAATACACAATAGAGTGGAATAACACCATCAAAACAGGGGGTCATTATACAAAGCAGCATATTAATACAGATTGGAAAAAAACAATATATAATTCCTTATATATACATTTAAAAATCAAAAGTAGAATTAAAATAGAAATGTAAGTGTAGCAATGGGGAGGGAGTCAGGGAGGGGGGAAAAAAAACAAAAAAAAAAACAAAAACACCACATGGAGACCCAGTTAAGGTAAATAATGCCAAGGAGGGTGAGTACCACCCGAAGAGATTAGAGAAAGGGTTTGAAGCTCAGACTCTCATTAAATCCTGGAGATATTGTGACCCGAAGGTTATATATCCAGCGGGCCTCTAACTGTAATAAAATACGGTCCACACTGCCACCCCTGAAATCCAGGGGGATATGTTCCAGTGCTAGAAACTTAATAAAGTGGGGATTGAATTGATGATGCATGCCAACATGATGGTTGATGGCTGTATCCATTAGGCTTTTTTTGAAAATGGGTTTAACATGATCCCTAATTCTTTTCAGAAATTTACGCTTTGTTTTACCAATGTAGAAGCCACCGCACCGACACTGGGCTAAATAAATAACCCCTGGTGTCTGGCAGGTGACCCTACATTGGATTGAATGCCATTTGCCATTGGGAAGTTTAAATTTGGTTTTGCTGTCTACAAATTCGCAGACATCACATGATCCACAGGGGAAGGTGCCGCAGATGGTTTGAATGGTTGGTGCCAATGTGGCTTTGAAATGGCTGTGGACCAATCGGTCCTTAAGGGAGGGAGCTCGTCTATGTTATTTCAGGGGAATCTTTAATATACTTTTTTGCAATTGGATCTGCTGACAAGAGTGGCCAATATTTAGTTAAGATACGTCTGATTTCCTTGTGTTGGCTTGAGTAACGAGTTATGACTCTTACTGTGTCGGCCTGTATAACCTGTTTATTCGAGAATATTTCTAAGGTGTTTCTAGTTTTTGCATTGGCGCGGTTGTATGCGCTTTTCAAGCAGGCATGGCTGTAGCCACGAATTTTTAACCTATCATAGAGGTCCCTCGCTGCAATTTGAAAGTCAGAAGCTTTACTGCAATTCCGTTTTAGCCGTAAGTACTGGCTGTAGGGAATGCTTTTGAGAAGGGAGGCTGGGTGAGAACTTTCAGCGTGGAGGATGGTGTTCCCAGCTGAAGGCTTTCTATATAAGAAAGAGTCTAGTTTGCCTTGTGCATCCATTGAAATGATTAAATCTAGGAAGCTAATGCTGCTTTGGCTACAATGCATAGTAAACTTTAGGTTAAAGTTATTAATTGAAATTATATTTAGAAATTCATTTAGTTCAGACTGGCTTCCAGACCAAAAGATTAAAACATCATCTATGTATCGATGCCAGGTGATAACCTTGTCATGAAGATGACTCAGATCCTCTCTCTAGAAGACTTCCTTTTCCCACCCCCTCTAGGTACAGCAACTCCCTGCACCTGGAGGTAGTGGGAAGAGTCAAATTTAAACACATTGTGTTTCAAGATATAGTCAAGTAATTCCAGAATGAAAATGTTGTAATTAGCTGAAGAGAGCCCTCTTTCATCTAGGTGATGCTTAATTACTTCAATTCCTTTTTCATGGGGGATAGCATTATAGAGGCTTTCTACGTCTAGTGCTACAAGCCAGGTATTGGGGGGGAGGGTGATGCCTTCGATGGTTCTGAGAAGATCAATTGTATCTTTTATATATGAAAAAAGTGAAGTAACATGGGGTTGAAGATAACCATCCACTAAAGAAGAAGCATTTTCCATAAGGCTGGAACAGCCAGAGATTATGGGACATCCCGGGGGCTCAATTAGAGATTTATGCACCTTAGGTAGTGTGTAGAACGTAGGGACTCTTGGGTCCTTTACATTCAAAAAATTGTAAATGTTGAGATCAATGGTTCCAAGGTGATAGGCCTTGAATATGATGGCTTGAAATTTGGCCTTAAAATTATTTATAACTGTTTTGGATATGGGACGATACCAATTTCGGTTCATGAGAATTTTTTTACACATACCAACATATTAGGAAATGCTCATAATGACCAGATTACCACCCTTATCAGAGGGCTTAATTATTATCTCTGAATTTGATTGTAGTGATTTGATGGCATCTTTTTGTTGTGGAGTCAGGTTAGAGGACAAATTGAGCAGGATCTTGAGTTGTTCTATTTCTCGAGAGGCTTGTTGAACAAATGCCCAGATATTAGGATTTGTATTTAGAACTGGAAAAAGTCTAGATTTAGGTTTGTAGGTTTGCGGGGGGGAAAGACACACCAGCGACCGACAGCGCCGGTAGACCCGATAAACCGGCATCGTCCTCGGTGGCGTGTCCCTCCTCCCACAGTTCCATCAGGTCTTCAATGGCCTGATGTTCCTCAATCTGTTTTTGAAGATCTAAACTTGAACCCGATGGATGTGTTTCCAAGGGAGGTTTGTCAAAAATAATTCTTTAAAGGAGTCTGCGAGCAAATAAATGCAGATCTTTGATTAATAGAAATTTGTCGAGTGAAGAATCAGGACAGAAAGTTAGTCTTAATTGTAACACTTGTGTTTCAGCATCTGTCAGCGTATATTGAGACAGATTAATTAAAGATAATTGTTGGTCATTAATTGTGGTGTGGGGCTGTACCACTGGTAATTCAGGAGAGCCTGAAGATGTTATTCCTTGCCTAAAAAAATAGGTGCTAGTTTTAGGTCTGTGGGTAGGGGTGTTCCTGAAGGGGAGATGATTACCTATGTGGTGCTTACCTTGTTGGTAAGTTTAGAGTGCATAGGGGGCGCAGTGGTTGAAGAGGATGGTGCTAAAGAAACTATTGTGTGTGAGGCCGATGCCTGAGGGCCACGAGTAACTGATAGTGCTGGGTGAGGTAGTGATTCTGAACGCGCCGGTGCTGATTTTGAGTGAGCTTGATGTGAGCGACGTGAAGATATATTACCAAGTTGGTGTGTTAACGATTCCGTAGAGACCGTATCTGAATTGCCTTTACGTTTTTGAGGTAGTCTGTCATCCGAAAGTTCACGATAGATGGGATGGGATGGGCTATCTGTTCGAGTCGAACATGAGTTCGACTCGAACATTGGCTGTTCGCCCGTTCACCAAACAGCAAACAATTTGGGGTGTTCGCGGCAAATTCGAAAAGCCGAGGAACACCCTTTAAAAGTCTATGGGAGAAATCTAAAGTGCTAATTTTAAAGGTTAATAATTGTCATAAAAAAGTGTTTGGGGACCTGGGTCCTGCCCCAGGGGGCATGTATCAATGCAAAAAAAAGTTTTAAAAACTGTTTTTTTTTCGGGAGCAGTGATTTTAATAATGCTTAAAGTGAAACAATAAAAGTGAAATATTCCTTTAAATTTTGTACCTGGGGGGTGTCTATAGTATGCCTGTAAAGTAGCGCATGTTTCCCGTGTTTATAACAGTCCGAGAGAAAAATTACATTTCTAAAGGAAAAAAAAGTCATTCAAAAGTGCTAGCGCTAGTGCCTGCTAATAATGAATTGTCGGTCCTGACAATACACATAAAAGTCATTGAAAGTCATTGAAATATAAAAAATAAAAATGTGTGAGGGTCCCCCAAAATTCCATTACCAGGCCCTTCAGTATGGATTCCGATAAGCCCTCCGCTTGCAGACCCCCACAACCACCGGGCAAGGGTTGTGGGGATGAGACCCTTGTCCCCATCAACATGGGACATCCTCCCCATGTTGAGGGCATGTGGCCTGGTACGGTTCAGGAGGGGGGGCACTCTCTCGTCCCCACCCCTCTTTTCCTGCGACCTGCCAGGTTGCGTGCTCGGATAAGGGTCTGGTGTGGATTTTTGGGGGAGCCCCATGCCATTTTTTTTTTAATTTAGGTGCGGAGTTCCCCTTAATATCCATACCAGACCTGAAGGGAGATAATCAGAGGGACTGCAGAAGCTGATGCAATGGATTCTGGGACATGTAGTCCCCATACCAAACAGCCCCATAGGCTTTTATGGGGGCAGGAACTACAAAGCCCAGCATGCTCTGGGAGCAAGAGAACCACATACTCATCTTTCCTGAGAGAAGGCAGTCACCACGAGGCAAGACAAGAGACTGGACCTAGGGGAGAGGTGCTCCCAGGTCAGTCCACCTGCAGGAAATAAGGACACTGCACATAGACAGAGTTGCCTCATTTTTGCCTACACTTGCATGTTAACCACATGCCGACCAGCGCATGATGATATACGTTGGCTCAATGGCACGGCTGGGAAAATGGGCATACAGGTACGTCCCCTTTAAGATGCACCCGCACGCTCTGTGACCACGGGTCCTGCGGACTCGATGTCCACCGTGTGCCCGCGATCATGTCACGGAGTGGAAGAACGGGGAGATGCCTAAGCAAAGAAGGCATTTCCACATTCTGCCTGGTGACATGACAGAGTTCACTGCTCCCTGTCACCGGGAGCAGTGATCGCTGTCATGTGAGTAGTAGCCCATTCCCCCACAGTTAGAATCACTCCCTAAGACACACTTAACCCCTTGATCGCCCCCTAGTGTTTAACCCCTTCCCTGCAAGTGTCATTTACACAGTACTCAGTGCATTTTATAGCACTGATCGCTGTATAAATGACAATGGTCCTAAAATAGTGTCAAAAGTGTCCGATGTGTCTGCCAAAATGTTGCAGTCATGATAAAAATCTCAGATCGCTGCTATTACTAATAAAAAAAAAATAATAATAAAATGCCATAAAACTATCCCTTATTTTGTAGACGCTATAACTTTTGCGCAAACCAATCAATATACGCTTATTGCGATTTTTTTTACCACAAATATGTAGAAGAATACATATCGGCCTAAACTGAGGAAAAAAATAGTTTTTTTTTATATATTTTTGGGGGATATTTATTATAGTAAATAATATTGCATTTTTTTCAAAATTGTCGCTCTTTTTTTGTTTATAGCACAAAAAATAAAAAACACAGAAGTGATCAAATACCACACAAAGAAAGCCCTATTTGTGGGAAAAAAGGACGTCAATTTTGTTTGGGTGTAACGTTGCATGACTGCGCAATTGTCAGTTAAAGCGACGCAGCACCAAGTGGAAGGAAGGGGGTAAAATCTTCCGGGGCTGAAGCGATTAAAGAGTAACTGCAGTCTGCTCACATAATTTGTAATAAAAACATCTTTGTCATTCTTAAGCTTCACTCCAACCACTTTGCATATTATGATTTTGTACTTGCCAAATATGCTGCAGAAATCTCCCTCCATTGAGTCTGGTTGCAACCATTTTAACTGTTGGCAGCTGAAGCTGCTGCCTGTTCACTTCCTGGCTTTACACAGAGGCCCACCTCCAGCTCTGCAGCTCTGATTGGCCCTCTTATGACTCATCCCCCGTCCCTTCCTGGCAAATTCTCATGAGAGTGAGAGAGAGAGCTGTGCATGATGTCATAAGCCTAGGCTTTTTACCAGACAAGAAACAGAAAGTGGGCTGTACAAGGTATTTACTGGCAAAAAAAAAATATTTTACTATCCAAAGTTAAAACAACAAGGGCAGAAGATTTAATAGATGGAAAGTTGAAAAAATGACTGAGGATCCGCTTTAACAACTTAAAGCGGAGTTCCGCCATTTTTTTTTTTTTTTTAAGTCAGCAGCTACAAATACTGCAGCTGCTAACTTTAAAAATATGAAAACTTACCTGTCCAGGGTGCCCGTGATGCCGGCACCCGAAGCCGATCTGTCCCTCAGCTCTCGGGTGCTGCCTTGCGGCTTCACTTCCTGATTCCCTACTGCGCATGCGCGACTCGCGCTGCGCGTTCCCACTGGTCCCTGCTGTCTCTTGGGACCCATGTGTCTCCCAGAAGACAGCGGGGGGACGGGTAGTGGCGCGGGTATCTATGCCCGGAAGTGGGAGCAAAATACCTGTATTAGACAGCCATCTACTCCCCCCTCCCCCCTGAAAGGTGCCAAATTTATATGATTTGATCATCTTCAATGCTAAGAGATTGTGCTCTGAGCTTTTTGGTCTTTCTCTATCCATTCATCTGAAAGGTGTTCTGTCCTGCCTTCATTTATACATTTTCACATACCTTCTCTTATTAGCAGCATTTTCATCTTGAATTTCCAAGACTGGTAGTTGGTGGTTTGTTTGATTTGCAAATTAAAGCTTTGTTGCAGCTGTTACTGCCCATTTTATTTTATTCTGTTGCAGTCTTCTTTTTGTTGCTGTATCTTGTACTTATTTGAGCTGGCTATGACTGGGCTATGAATGAGTTTTCAGCTTTTCTCTGGGCTATGCCTGGGTGGGTGTCTGGGCTATGCCTGGGCCCGTAACCTGATAGAAATTCTGTATATGGCCCTACAGGACAGTCCACATGGGCTTTGCTGTTTAACTGTGGACAGAAAACAGGAAACTTTATTATCAGAGAAAAGACAAAGAGAATAGTCATAGAAGCAGCTAAAAACATATAAACACTGCCATCTATTGGTTGATGTAGTTGATGCGCAAAATACAAATTAACATTGTATTCCAACACTTTTGACATGCTGCTGTCATGTTTTATAGCCTGTTTCTACTTTTTCACTGCCAATCACAAGCCAAGGGCAGGGAAGGGACTGTTTTGCTTAACTTCAGCAAAGAAAAGTTAGGTCACCAGGCGGTCTGGGCTGGCTGGTACAAATGTGCAAATCTCAAGGTTAAGTGAACAAGAACTAATTCCTTTGTGAGGTCAAACAGTTCCTATATATGTATTTTATCTACGTAATTTTAAGAATTTTTCCCTCTTGTTGTAATCTTTGGACCTTTACAAAAGTATTCCAAGCCATAATTCCAATTAATTATTAAAGATATTTTTGCTATGTTACCTGAAATTACGTTTGACATTTGTTTAAATACCCATATTACTCTGTGATTCAATTTTGCTTTGTGACAGAAATGTCACTCTCTAGATGATAGAGACATACCCAAAAAGACTTGCAGCTGTAATTGCAGCAAAAGGTGGTTCTACAAAGTATTCACTCAGGGGGCTGAATACAAATACATACCACACTTTTTAGATAACTATTTGTAAAAACGTTTGAAAACCATTTATCATTTTCTTTCCACTTCACAATTATGTGCCACTTTGTCTTGCTCTATCACATAAAATCCCAATAAAATACATTTACATTTTTGGTTGTAATATGACAAAATGTGGAACATTTCAAGGGGTATGAATACTTTTTCAAGGCACTGTATATTAAGATGTAAGTTTACAGCAAATTACTTTTATTGTCGCATGTTGCCATGAAACCTATTTAGTCAAACCAATTCCTGACGCCAACATGACAGCATACTAGTGATAGAGCTCTGCTTCTTGGCCACTCCCTCAGGGAGTTCTTCCTCTTCCAGAACACAATCCCAGCTCTTGGGCTGCTAAATGCACTAAATAGCCTGGGAGCCTCTTCTGTGGGTCTTAATGGGGCCTGCAGTGTTTCCTCATTAGGAACTAAATCTGCCATTATATAAGTCCCTGCGGTATGGAGTATTGCGGGCCAGCTATTTCATCCTTTCTCACTTTTGGTCCCTTGTACCACACAGGGTTGCCTTTCCCTTTATTTCTGTCTCCCCATATGTGTTTTTCTCTTACCTTTGTCATTGTGCATTCTTTCTTGCCTCCTTTTGCCTCCATTTTGGATAGTTTTTGTTTTTTTGTCACCCTCTTGCTTGCATGGGTGGGGATCCATGCCAGACTGCCTTGGGCATCCACGGCGTCCCTATAGGGTGAGAGTGGCTGCCCAGTGCTGCTTTTCTTTACCGAGGATGCTCTTGATGGTGTCATTTGGCCACCCTGGACCGCGCATGTGCACTGACATGAGCGCACTGTTAGCCAGATAGGAAGAGCATAGGCAATCAGAGTCCGAACGCGCGCACCACCCACTCCACCCTCAACCTGGAAGTGACACCAGCAGCTCCGCCTGAGTCTACCTGAGTCCCAGGAAGCATTGGGAGCCACCAGCACAGCCAGAACCAGTGGCAACCTCATCCCTTACTGCAGCCCATCTTCCCCAGGAGTGGATGAACCCAGTATATCACCACATGTGCTGATATCTTTGTGATCTTGTGAGTTTTATCTATCTTTGGAATAAAATGTTATATCATTGCTGCTCTCTTTCTTTTCTGCAATTCAAAGGTAGAGGACCACCGTGTTTCAGTAAAAAGAGTGCCTCCTTATGCGGATTGCCTTGATTTATTTCAGCCCTGCATGCTCATGCTCTAAAAGTTCAAGAGCCAGAGAGGACAGATTTTCTTCAGAGGAGCGTAGCCCTAGATGCCGCTTCCACTCTAGGGAAAAATTCCCAGGAAGCTGCCTTATCTCCTCTTCCACAGAGCAATGCCAGTGCTGGCCATGGCTGTCTGGACAAATGCATCTTTCAAGCAGATGTGAGTGGGAATCCTGCAGAAGTCCTGCAGGGCCTCTGGCGCAGTACCTATGCCCAACAGATTGGTGTGTAAAGGCTGCCTGGAGGAATTCGCAGTTGACATGCAACGCCCAAATATCATCATTAATATATAGGATGGCATGAGATTCTATTTTGATCTCACATCAATAATCCGACCAGGCAGCCCCTCTAGTTTCCAGTCAGGCCACTGGAAAAGCAGCCTGGCACATATATATATATATATTATATAGCGCGGTGGTTTTTCCTCCTTTTACATAGGCTGCTACCCTGGCGAGTGGGCAGCCTGCAGACAACAGTAGCTCCTCTTCATCAGAGGAAGACTCTGAGCTGCTTGGTTTCAGTTGTTCCTTCGGGGACCAAATATACCCAGGCAGTCAAGCAAGCCATTACAGGGGTAAAAGACAAAGTCATATGTCTTCTTTCTGCAAAATGGCAATTAATTTATTAAAATTACAACAGGTAATAAAGCAGGAGTGGCAAAAGATCAAAAAGAGATTCTCCTTCAATCATCCATTCAAGTCTTATCCCTATCAAGAATCAGATATAGCATTGCTTGAATCCCTGCCTATAGTAGATGCGGCAGTAGTCTAGTAAAGAGGTGACCAGGGGGGCCTGCCATCCAGCAGTGGCCTCTACCTCGGTGGCTTGAGGGTTCTGGACCCAGGATATAGAGGCAGCAGTTGAAGAGAGAATCCCTAAAGCTGATATTATTCGGGCCCTAGCCAAAATTAGTGTGTCAGCAAACTCTATTGGAGAGGCGGCAATAGACTCAATCAGGTGCTTAACCAGGGCAATGCTATACTCGGTCACGGCTAAGAGGGCCCTATGGTTGAAACCTCAGGCTGTGTTTGCTTCTTCAAAGCAAAATTAGTGTAAGATACCTTATGACAGAAAATCTCTGTTCGGTAGTAAATTGGAGACAGCCATATCAGGAGTGACAGGTGGCAAGTCCGATCTGCTCCCACAAGACGGGAAGCAAAAGGGATAAAAAAAAAATCTCTTGAGCAGGGTCCGCTTCTCTAGGTCCATTGAGCCTAGAGCCTGCTGTCAGACCAATGTCCCAGGTAAAGGATGGAAGGGAACACAAACAACCTTTCTCAAGGCCTATAAGTCAAAAACCTTGAATATGCCACAGAAACCCACTAAGCCCTTTTAATGAGCGCACATCCAGACTCTTGCTGTAGAAGCCAGATTGGCGCGCTTCACGGGTTTCTGTACAGCACTTTATGCAGATGAAGGTACCAGTCACTCATGGTAATTTCGGGAGATTCCTCAATGCTCCTTCTCCAGACTAGTTCTCTCACACCAAGCTGTGAGATTTACCACAAAACCAGGTGGGTGGCTACAATACATACAGATAATTCAGATGCAGGAGGACTCCTCCCAGTTCCATTCACAGACAAATATACAGGTTTCTATTTGTCCCTGTTTTATGATTTGCAAAGGATGGTGGCTGGTGTCCAGTTGCAGATCTGAGGAGTTTGAGCGTTTTTTTATCCACTTAGGGAACTTCAAGACTGAGTCCATTCAAACAGTGCAGCTGGATGGCTAGATGCTATTACTGTATCTTCAGGATCCTATCTTCCTTCTTTCCAAAATATGCGAGTGTTGCGATCAGTTAGACTCATCTTCAGGTTAACAGCCTACCTTTTGGCCTGCGCATGTCTCTGAGAAGGTTCACAAGAGTACTATGTGCCGTGTTAGCTCCTCTCAGAGAACAGGGACTCCAGGTTCGCCACTACCTGGATGACATTCTTAATCTAACCAGAGGTCTGAAACAATTGCTGATGCACCAAGAGATACTCATACACACCATGTAAAGATATGGCTGGATCATTAACTCAAAAAAAAAAAAGTCAACTCTCTCTGACGCAATTGATGGTGTACCTGGGGGCGCTCTGCCAATTCCTCTGTTTTGCTTCCTCCAGAGAAAATGGGGACAGTCAGAAAGAGAATTCTGAGAACAGTAGCCTCCGTTTGTTTGACGGTTTCTCTGCACCTCAATCTTTTGGGCACAATGTTGTCATTCCTTGGACGCACTGGCACCTGCGCCAGTTTCAGCATTTATTCTTAGCGCAATGGAGGAAACAGAATCTAGCACAGTTAATAACAGTGTCATTCAGTATGAGTAGAAGTCTTTGGTGGTGGCCAAAGGGCGAGACCTTAAGGAAGTCACGTTGTTAGACTGGATCACTGTTACGAATCATGTCGGAAAGACAGCCTGGAAGGTGCACTGCGAGGAACTGCCAGTTCAAGGCAAGTGGAGAATCTCACCCAAAGGGGGTGGTCTCAAATGCGCTGAAAGTGCAAGCAGTCTTTTTAGCACTTTTGACCTTGCTACACAGAATCAAAGGAAGCTCATGTGTAGTTGATCAGCAGGGCAGCAGTTGCCCATATTCAACATTAGGGAAGAACTTGCAGCAATATGTTATTGAGAGAGGTGAAACCCATAATGTCTGTGGCAGAAAATCACCTACAAATTCCAAAAGCAGTTTACCTCCCAGGGAATCTGAACACACAGGCAGATCGACTATCATGCAAGCTTCCCAGATCAAGAGTGGGCTCTACACCTCAGGTCTTCTCCGAGCTGGTCCACAGGTGGGCCCTACCACAAACAGACCTCTTCGCTTTTTATAGCAATCACAAACTTGGGAGATGTCTGACCCAGTTTTTGCACCCCCAGGCAAAGGGGACAGTTGCTCTGGTATCTCCTGGAACTGCAATCTAGCCTATATATTTCCCCCAACGTTTCTCGTAATGAGATTCCTCTTGTGGCTGTTGAGAGAGAACATGGTAATCATAGCCATTCCTCCATATTGGTTTACCCTGCACATTCACTTCAGGATACAGAAGCCAATTCCTCTTCACACATATGCAAACTGGGGCTGTAAGCATGGCAGCTTAAAGGGGAGGCTGGAGAATCTAGGTTGCTCCAGAGTGATCTCTACTTTGTTGAGTACTAGAAGACACTCTGCTAACAATATCTATGCCAACATCTGCAACAAGTTGCATTTTTCTCGGCAGGGCAAGGCTTTGATCCTAATGTACCTCCAGTGGCAGCTGTTCTGGACTTCCTCTAAGCCGGATTAGGCATAAGCCTTAACCTGTACTCATTGAGGTTGCAAGTGTCGGTTATATCAGCAATAACAAAGTTTAATTGACCAAAGATCCTTTCATTTGCACAATTTTTGAAGGCAGCCATGAGGATTCAACCACCGAGAAGGAGAGTCTTTCCCTAGTGAGATCTATCGGAGTTGCTGGTTTTGCTGTCAATTCACCTGTTTGCTTCAATGGAGCAGCATTCGATTTGGGACATTACCTACAAAGCAGTATCTACCACAATGTCTTCAGGCAGAAGGAAGTCTGAGATTCAAGCTCTTGGAGCTTCAGAAAAACATATTGCTTTCTTTCCAGAAAAAGTAGAGTTTCATCCTGTAGATCAGGGATATGCAATTAGAGGACCTCCAGTTGTTGCAGAACTACAAGTCCCATGAGGCATAGCAAAACTCTGACAGCCACAAGCATGACACCTAGAGGCAGAGGTATGATGGGACTTGTAGTTTTGCAACAGCTGGAGGTCCGCTAATTGCATATCCCTGCTGTAGATTATCTTGTACCAAAGGTAGCGACGGCCCTTCATTTAACAGACATCTGGGCATTACCTAATTTTCTAGAAGATCACACAGGAAAGTCACACGAATTGGATGTTATAAATATCTGTCCACAAACTCCTTCCTTTCAGATCATTTAATAAGCCTTTCATCGTCTCAGCTGGAAATCACCAAGGATAAGAGGCTACCGCCTAGACTCTAGCAGGCTTGGTTTGTGAATATGGGAGGGGTCACAAGCCTCCGTCAGCGGTGGCTGCGCACTCTACCAGAGCGATTGCAGTCTTATGGGCAGCCCATTTGTGAGCATCTATGGAATCCATCTGTAGAGAGTTATGGTCATCCCAGCATACCTTTTCAAGCATTACAGAGTGGACCCAGGTGCCTTGTTATCAGTGGACTTTAGAGGAAGGACTATTCAGTCTTCTGTCCCATCCTACTTAAAAAATTGATTTGGCAAGCAGAACCCACCCTGGAAGCTACTTATTTATCCCTAGTATGCTGCCATGTTGGTGTCAAATATCAAATACTTACCATAATTTTCCTTTCCTGACGCCAAACCATACGGTGGGCGCCTTGTACACTTCGGTATGTGGCTTGTCACAAAGAATAGGGGGGCGGATATCTACTCCTTTTTTATGCTATTCACTGGTCCTGAGAGAGTGGTCAAGAGGCGGAGCTCTATTACTAGTATGCTGCCAAGGTTTGGCGTCAGGAAAGGAAAATTACAGGACTTTTTATAATACAGTTTCCCATTTTATCTTCACATGTTGCCATGAAACCTATTTAGTCAAACCAATTTCAAAGATGAACAATATGAAATATAGGGGCACTAGTGTTAATATTATGAATTTGTGGATATTTAGGCTAATTTCACAATGAGGCGTTTTTCAGGCGCTAAAGAGCTAACAATAGCGCCTGCGAAGCGCCTGAAAAATGCTTCCACTGCCTCTCCAGTGTGAAAGTCCGAGTGCCATGGCAGCGGCACTTTGCGGGCGCTATTAACCCTTTTCCGGCCGTTAGCGGGGGTTGAAAGCACCCCGCTAGCAACCGAAAAGCGCCGCAAAAATGATGGTAAATCGCTGCTAAAAATAGCGGCACTTTACCGCTGACGCCCGCCCCAGTGTGAAAGTGCCCTTAGTGTTAAAAAAATAATTCTTACCAAAGACAAATTCATAAAATGTTCAATATCATAAATAAATATTGATGAACACAATTCTAATGACAAAAGTGTCTTTCAAAGCAAGTGAATACAGTAATTACATATATATGAAAAAAATATATACAGTGCCTTGAAAAAGTATTCATACCCTTTGAAATGTCCCACATTTTGTCATATTACAACCAAAAACGTAAATGTATTTTATTGGTATTTTATGTGATAGAGCAACACAAAATGACACGTAATTGTGAAGTGGGAGTTAAATGATAAATGGTTTTCAAAATTTTTTACACATAAATATCTGAAAAGTGTAGCATGCATTTATATTCAGCCCCCGTGAGTTAATACTTCGTAGAACCACCTTTGGCTGCAATTACAGCTGCAAGTCTTTTTGGGTATCATTTTTGCCCATTGTTTGCCCATTGTTCTTTGCAAAAAAGCTCAAGCTCTGTCAGATTGGATGGAGAGCGTCTGTGAACAGCACATTTCAAGTCTTGCCACAGATTCTCAAATGGATTTAGGTCTGTACTTTGACTGGGACATTCTAACACATGAAAATGCTTTCATCTAAACCATTCCATTGCAACTCTGCCTGTATGTTTAAGGCTGTTGTCCTGCTGGAAGGTGAACCTCCGCCACAGTCTCAAGTGTTTTGCAGACTCTAACAGGTTTTCTTCTTAGATCACCCTGTATTTGGCTCCATCCATCTTCCCATCAACTCTGACCAGCTTCTCTGTCCCTGCTGAAGAAAATCATCCCCACGACACGATGCTGCCACCTCCATGTTTCACAGTGGGGATGGTATGTTCAGGGTGATGTGTAGTGTTAGTTTTCCGCCACACATAGCGTTTTGTTTTTAGGCCAAAAAGTTTGATTTTGGTCTCATCTGACCTGAGCTCCTTCATCCACTTGTTTGCTGTGTCCCCCACATGGCTTCTCGCAAACTGCAAACTGGATTTCTTATGGCTTTCTTTCAACAATGGCTTTCTTCTTGCCACTCTTCCATAAAGGCCGGATTTGTGAAGTGCATGACTAACAGTTGTCCTGTGGACAGATTCTCCCACTTGAGCTGTGAATCTCTTCAGCTTCTCCAGAGTTACCATGGGCCCGGCCTGTCAGTTTAGGGTGATGGCCATGTCTTGGTAGGTTTTCAGTTGTGCCATACTGTTTAAATTTTCAGATGATGGATTGAACAGTGCTCCGTGAGATGTTCAAAGCTTGGGATATTTTTTATAACCTAATCCTGCTTTAAACTTCTCCACAACTTTATCCCTGACTAGGGATGAGCTGAACACCCCCCTGTTCGGTTCGCACCAGAACATGCGAACAGGAAAAAAGTTCGTTCGAACATGCGAACACCGTTAAAGTCTATGGGACACGAACATGAATAATCAAAAGTGCTAATTTTAAAGGCTTATATGCAAGTTATTGTCATAAAAAGTGTTTGGGGACCTGGGTCCTGCCCCAGGGGACATGGATCAATGCAAAAAAAAGTTTTAAAAACGGCCGTTTTTTCAGGAGCAGTGATTTTAATAATGCTTAAAGTCAAACAATAAAAGTGTAATATCCCTTTAAATTTCGTACCTGGGGGGTGTCTATAGAATGCCTGTAAAGGGGCGCATGTTTCCTGTGTTTAGAACAGTCTGACAGCAAAATGACATTTTGAAGGAAAAAACTCATTTAAAACTACCCGCGGCTATTGCATTGCCGACAATACACATAGAAGTTCATTGATAAAAACGGCATGGGAATTCCCCAAAGGGGAACCCCGAACCAAAATTTAAAAAAAAAAATGACGTGGGAGTCCTCCTAAATTCCATACCAGGCCCTTCAGGTCTGGTATGGATTTTTAAGGGGAACCCCGGCCAAAATTAAAAAAAAAAATGACGTGGGGTTCCCCCTAAATTCCATACCAGACCCTTCAGGTCTGGTATGGATTTTAAGGGGAACCCCGCGCCAAAAAAAAAAAAAAAAACGGCGTGGGGTCCCCCCAAAAATCCATACCAGACCCTTATCCGAGCACGCAACCTGGCAGGCCGCAGGAAAAGAGGGGGGGACGAGAGTGCGGCCCCCCCTCCCTCCTGAACCGTACCAGGCCACATGCCCTCAACATTGGGAGGGTGCTTTGGGGTAGCCCCCCAAAACATCTTGTCCCCATGTTGATGAGGACAAGGGCCTCATCCCCACAACCCTGGCCGGTGGTTGTGGGGGTCTGCGGGCGGGGGGCTTATCGGAATCTGGAAGCCCCCTTTAACAAGGTGACCCCCAGATCCCGGCCCCCCCCCTGTGTGAAATGGTAAGGGGGTACATAAGTACCCCTACCATTTCACGAAAAAAGTGTCAAAAATGTTAAAAATGACAAGAGACAGTTTTTGACAATTCCTTTATTTAAATGCTTCTTCTTTCTTCTATCTTCCTTCATCTTCTGGTTCTTCTGGTTCTTCTGGCTCTTCTGGTTGTTCTGGTTCTTCCTCCGGCGTTCTCGTCCAGCATCTCCTCCGCGGCGTCTTCTGTCTTCTTCTCCTCGGGCCGCTCCGCACCCATGGCATGGGGGGGAGGCTCCCGCTCTTCTCTTCTTCTCTTCTTCTCTTCTTCTTCTCTTCTTCATTTTCTTCTCCGGGCCGCTCCGCAATCCATGCTGGCATGGAGGGAGGCTCCCGCTGTGTGACGGCGCTCCTCGTCTGACTGTTCCTAAATAACGGGGGGGGGGGGGCCACCCGGTGACCCCGCCCCCCTCTGACGCACGGTGACTTGACGGGACTTCCCTGTGGCATTCCCCGTGACGTCACAGGGAAGTCCCGTCAAGTCACCGTGCGTCAGAGGGGGGCGGGGTCACCGGGTGGCCCCGCCCCCCCGTTATTTAAGAACTGTCAGACGAGGAGCGCCGTCACACAGCGGGAGCCTCCCTCCATGCCAGCATGGATTGCGGAGCGGCCCGGAGAAGAAAAGAAGAAGAGAAGAAAAGAAGAAGAGAAGAAGAGAAGAGCGGGAGCCTCCCCCCCATGCCATGGGTGCGGAGCGGCCCGAGGAGAAGAAGATAGAAGACGCCGCGGAGGAGATGCTGGACGAGAACGCCGGAGGAAGAACCAGAAGAGCCAGAAGAGCCAGAAGAGCCAGAAGAACCAGAAGATGAAGGAAGATAGAAGAAGCATTTAAATAAAGGAATTGTCAAAAACTGTCTCTTGTCATTTTTAACATTTTTGACACTTTTTTCGTGAAATGGTAGGGGTACTTATGTACCCCCTTACCATTTCACACAGGGGGGGGGCCGGGATCTGGGGGTCACCTTGTTAAAGGGGGCTTCCAGATTCCGATAAGCCCCCCGCCCGCAGACCCCCACAACCACCGGCCAGGGTTGTGGGGATGAGGCCCTTGTCCTCATCAACATGGGGACAAGGTGTTTTGGGGGGCTACCCCAAAGCACCCTCCCAATGTTGAGGGCATGTGGCCTGGTACGGTTCAGGAGGGAGGGGGGGCCGCACTCTCGTCCCCCCCTCTTTTCCTGCGGCCTGCCAGGTTGCGTGCTCGGATAAGGGTCTGGTATGGATTTTTGGGGGGACCCCACGCCGTTTTTTTTTTTTTTTTTGGCGCGGGGTTCCCCTTAAAATCCATACCAGACCTGAAGGGTCTGGTATGGAATTTAGGGGGAACCCCACGTCATTTTTTTTTTTTAATTTTGGCCGGGGTTCCCCTTAATATCCATACCAGACCTGAAGGGCCTGGTATGGAATTTAGGGGGACCCCCACGTCATTTTTTTTTTTTAATTTTGGTTCGGGGTTCCCCTTTGGGGAATTCCCATGCCGTTTTTATCAATGAACTTCTATGTGTATTGTCGGCAATGCAATAGCCGCGGGTAGTTTTAAATGAGTTTTTTCCTTCAAAATGTCATTTTGCTGTCAGACTGTTCTAAACACAGGAAACATGCGCCCCTTTACAGGCACACTATAGACACCCCCCAGGTACGAAATTTAAAGGGATATTACACTTTTATTGATTGACTTTAAGCATTATTAAAATCACTGCTCCTGAAAAAACGGCCGTTTTTAAAACTTTTTTTTGCATTGATCCATGTCCCCTGGGGCAGGACCCAGGTCCCCAAACACTTTTTATGACAATAACTTGCATATTAGCCTTTAAAATTAGCACTTTTGATTTCTCCCATAGACTTTTAAAGGGTGTTCCGCGGCATTCGAATTTGCCGCGAACACCCCAAATTGTTCGCTGTTCGGTGAACTTGCGAACAGCCAATGTTCGAGTCGAACATGAGTTCGACTCGAACTGGAAGCTCATCCCTATCCCTGACCTGTCTGGTGTGTTGGCCTTCATGATGCAGTTTGTTCACTGAGGTTCTCTAACAAACCTCTGAGGGCTTCACAGAGCAGCTGTATTTATACTGAGATTAAATTACACACAGGTGGACTCTATTTACTAATTAGGTGACTTCTGACGGCAATTGGTTCCACTAGATTTTAGTTAGGGTTATCAGAGTAAAGGGGGTTGAATACAAATCCACGCCACACTTTTCAGAAATGTACTTGTAAAAGGATTTGAAAAAACATTTATTATTTTCCTTCCACTTCACAATCATGTGCCACTTTGTGTTGGTCTATCACCAAAATCCCAATAAAATACATTTATGTTTTTGGCTGTAACATGACAGAATGTGGAAAATGTTGAGGGGTATGAATACTTTTTCAAGGCACTGTACTGAAAAACAGTCTGATTTAGGACAATCATGAGACAAGTGAATAGCACCTCCCAATAGTGCAAACCCCAAATTATCAAAAAAATAGAAAGAATAGTCCATCAGTCCAGACAGCTTGGATTTTTTTTTTATATATCAATCTTCCTTTTATCAAATTTGAAGGTGCATCAACAAGTATTGTCAAGTATTGTCAAGAACATAGATTTCAAGTAGTAACATTTCAAGAATTGGTATCCAATCTTAGATATATGGTAATTTTTAACATTTTGACATGGAGTGAAAAAGAACAAGAGAACGAAGATAATGACCCAAACATTCTGTAGGGTGTAGTTCATTATGTCAAGTTCTTTTAGGCTGTTCAGGTGTATAAAGGGTTATATAGTAACAGGTGTGTGGATATTTTTTTTTAACTAACTTGCAAAACCATCCAGTGACTAGTGGATACACAAAACATTCACCAGAAAGCATGTAACAACTTAATAAAAAAGTAGTCAGTATGTGATTTCAATCGCAATGTAATTATAAGACAGGCCCAGCTTGTATTAATGGTTGATCAAATAGTGGAATCGCCTTCAATACACCTCATCCACATACCCAAGAACCCAAAGAGATGAAAAGTTTCTCATAAGTAAAGTTTAATGCAGTTTATTAAAGAATTGTAAAAACATCAAATAGATGGCCTCTCACATTTGTATGTGCCAGAACGGCACTAATATAGCCGCAATGTATATCAGAACTCGCCCTGCCGCTCCACCGCATCCGGGAGGCGGTGTGTGTTACAAGGACCAGAAGGTACATAGACAGAAGTGACATACCTGAAGCTTTGCCTCAAGGATTTCAAAGATGTAGAATTGCATTCATAGTTTTGGGACGTCATCTAAATAGTTAATAGGTCCTTAATTTAATAACTCAAAGTTGAGCACCACATCCTTTTAGCACAGTTATAGCGATTTAAGATCCTTATTTACCTTTCTACAGAAACATGATCAAACCGATAATTCCTACAAATGGGCAAATCTGACCAGGTTCAGTTCACAAACATCCTGTTTGAAATCTGTAAAAAATTAGCTTAATCCCACTAAAGTCTATAGGTGTGAATCTTACTAAATTCTGGCAATTGTCAAAGCTAATAGGCCAGATTTAAGCCAAACCAGATTTAAAAGCTATAGGAAAGTTTAAAAAAGCCCTCAACGTTGTACTGATTGATCAGTAGCAAAACTGTTTTATAGTATAGTTTGTGAGGTTTTTTTCTCAATACCAAACTTGCAATGTCCTAAAAGTTTAATAAAAAGTCAACCAATGTGCACAAAACACTTCAAAACCACAAGCCCACAGTCCTGTATATCCAATTATCTCCAAAACATTCATCATATAGAATACAGGTACGTTTGGAGAAGCTGGCTAGCATCAGAGAAGTATGCAAGCACTTAAATAGGCAGCAAATGTAAAAAAAAAGCCAGGTTTTATTTTCATTTTTATTTTAAAAATGAATGTGTAAAATTTAAGAGACAATGCTGAAAAATATAGCATAGGATCGCAACAGTATATAAGCAGCTTGGTAAGGCTGCAATAAAAGAGGGAGAGATGAGTCAGGGTTTTTCTTGAAAACAAAAATGATTGTGTATTTACTAAGAGATAATAGCCACACATGGGGGGTTTATTTACTAAAGGCAAGTCCACTTTGCACTACAAGTGCACTGCAAGTGCACTTGGAAGCAGTCACTGTAGATTTGAGGGGGGCATGCAAGGAAAATAAACAGCATTTTTTCTTGCAGATGATTGGATGATAAAATCAGCAGAGCTTCCCCTCAGGTCTACAGCGACTGCACTTCCAAGTGTACTTTCAAGTGCACTTGCAGTGCACTTGTAGTGCAAAGTGGATTTGCCTTTAGTAAAGAAACCCCATATTGTTGTTGCAAGCTTCAAGGTGCAACACAGCTTTTGCCCTGAAGCAAAAATTACAAACATTAGAAATATGGCAGTGGAGGTCCAGCTTTAAAAACAGTGTGTGTGTTAAATTGACACTGCTGTGGCATTATAAAGGCCTGCAAACTTTCAGGCAAAACATAAGATTTACCCTGAAGCATACATTAGAAATTTGGAAGCTGAGGTCCAGAGGCAGAAACATTGGGGTTGATTTACTAAAGGCAGATAGACTGTGCACTTTGCAAAGTGCAGTTGCACTCTGCAAGGGCAGTTGCTCCAGAACTTAGTAAATGAGGTAAAGCTTCACTTTGCAAAGAATACCCAAGGGGAAAAAAAAAGCTTTTTTGCAAGCACATGATTGAATGATGAAAGTCGGCAGAGTTTCTGCTCATTTACTAAGCTTTGGAGCAACTGCTCTTACATAATGCAACTGCACTTTGCAAAAGGCACAGTCTATTTGCCTTTAGTAAATCAACTCCATTGTGTGGCATCTGTACAGAGCTGCAGCACCAGAATAGGCCACAAACTTTGGGATGCAATGCAAGAGTTACCCTGCAGTAAACTTTTGAAATTTGGCAGTTTAGGTCCATTTTCCTTCCCTCTGAGCCCGGGGCCCATCCCACTAATCCCGTTGCCCTTTACTCCTGTCACGGGGCCCTTTATTTTCGCAGTCCAGCAGTGGGACCCTTCCACATGTTTTACAGCAGAGCCCCTTCCGTCCACATTGGTGGAGCATCAGAGCCTGGTTGTATGTGCAACCTGGTAGATCTGTCACTGGTATCAGTATGACTGTGAATGATGTCAGTAAGTAGAGCAGTTAATGGTGTCAGTATGGCAGTGAGCTTTGTCAGTAATGCAGTTGTCAGTAGGGCAGTGGACGCAGTCAGTAGGGCAGTGGATGCAGTCAGTAATTTTTCTTTTTTTAATATTTTTTTTTTATTATTTCTTACCATCTTATTATTATTTTTTTTTTTTACAATTGTATTTTTTAGGATCCCTGTGGGGGGCTTTGGTGAAATATCAGGGGTTGAGACAGAAAAATGAGATTGAGTACACTGCCTTTAATCTCCATCTCTGCAGCCTCAGCTGCACAGAATGAATGGACTGGAATATCTCTCTATACAGAGCTTCCCTATTCATTCACAAACTGAAGTTTAGCAAACACAGTTGATACACAGAGGCCTGGGGGGCAACAGAAAACAAGCAATCTGGATAGGATGGGCAGCGAGGGGATCTCCATTTTCCTCCTGCAGCCACTGAATGCGGGAGGGAAAATAGGAAAACCCGGCTTTCAGTGGCTGCAGGAAAAAAATGGAGGGCATTGTTTCATCTTAATGCTGCCCCTGTCTCCCCTCCTATCCATTCATAGAAAAAAAAGGGGAGCTGCACGGGCCTCCCCTTTGACACCTAGAGTTACCCCTCTGATTACAGGTGCACTCCCTGTGATAGAGACAGTGAAAAACAACAAAATGCAGACAGCACGTCCTTAGTGACATTATCCATTTTAAAAAAAGTTCATAAAAATGCAGTAAAAACATACAAATCAATATCCACCATATTATCCTATACAGTTTGTAGTAAATACAGTTCTTCAGCAGCTGTGTAGTTTCTCTGATTATATAACCATTTCACTACAGGACACAGAAGTAATGTGGCAGAAGGCAGAACAAACTACTGACTTCAGAAGGGGGGCAGCAGTCTGACACTTACAAAGCATTGGATTTGTACAGATTCTTTAGCCAAAAATGTCTTTTCATTGCAGCAAAGATTGGTGGGGCGGACAGCGGGAGTGGTGAATACTGAAAGACTTCTTTATGGGAACCCCTTTATGTTGTATATATTTATTTTAGAGACTAAGACGCATATTCAGTGAGCTATATATATATAGTATATAGTAGATGCAACTCTGGTAGCAAATCTGTAATATTGGTTTTGGTAACGTGACTAGATTAACATTTTGACAAGGAGATACAGTACTTTTTTTTTATGTCCAAGGGCCAATATAGTATTATAATAGCTCTTCTTGGCAGCATAACACATCTGATTCTGCAGCGGCAGAGCATACCTTTTTGAAAACATTTGGGGACACCAAATGGTGCTTGGACTCATGGCTCACTCATCTTAAGCTTGGGCTTTTAGTGCTGTTCAGTGGCAACTCCTCCAATGGGAGAGTCTACCAGATCTATTCCCATCACCACAACTGTGACTCAAAGTTAATCATATCCATAATGTACATTATATAGGGATGGTGGAGTCCTTAATGTAGATTACAATCCTCAGTGAATGGCATTTAGCTTTATGCATCTTAAAAATGCATGTTTTTCTTAAAAAAAATACTTGTGTAAGCATGTGCAAGCTGTATATTCCTGTAGCCTGTAGGGTGGCACTGCTCCACTCCAGGTGAAGAAGAGTTCAATCAGGTAAACTGGAGAAATGAACACTGAAATCCTGATTGTCAGCTGCAAACTTGACAGGGAGTCTTCATGTAAAAAGAGTGCCCTACATCATTTGGGTGTGCCTGCAGCCTGAGTGAGAACAGGGGCAGAGTCCCACTGACTAGGGACAGGATTGATAGAACAGGTAAAGGCTCCAGTGAAAGCAATTCTCCAGTAATTGTAATTGTGAAACAATCCAAGCAAACGGGTATTCTTTGATAGCTATTTTATAGTGCCATTTTCCATCAGTGCATTACTAATACTATGGAAATTCTGTTCAGATCCATACAAGATAAATTCAGTGTTCATGTGACTTTGTGGTGGTTTCTCCCAAGTTGGGTATATATTCCAAACCTCACCTACACTTATAACTTGTTTTCATAATTTGTTTCACCTCAGTTCTGCTGATCTCCTGCAGTCTTCTTTGAAGCCACTTAAAGTGGTTGTAAACCCTTTTTGATGATTTTTACCTATAGGTGAGCCTAGAATAAGGTATACCTATAGGTAGTGGAAATATCTCCTAAACATGCGCCAGCATCATCGGCGCATGCGCTGTGAAGAAACAGACCACCATGCTGTTTCTTCCCTCAGCATGTGCCATGACTGATAGCTCCCACGCACATGCACGGGAGTGACATTGTGCTACTCTGGCCAGGCTCCGAACCGGAGTCCGTGGCCCCGGAAGGAAGAGGGGCGAAGATGGACGTGGCCTGCTCAGGGGACAGCGCGGGCTTCGTTTGCAGGTAAGTGTCGTATAATGGACTAGTATGTGATGCATACTGCCCATTATGCTTTTCATTTGCAGGCCTTGCAGGGATCAAAAGAGGAAATAAAACCCATCGGGGTTTACTTCCTCTTTATTATCTACACAGGCTCCAGCAATGGCTGCATGGCATTTCTTAAAGTAGCTTTCCTGATGGAGATAACAGTGTACATGCATGTGTAATGTGTGTTGAAAGGCCTTGTGATGACAGTAGCACAATTAGGAGACAGCTTGAGCATTGTCACTGTATAACACTGACTAAACAAGTGACCAAACAGGAAACATCATGACAGAATCACCAAAAATTACTTCTAAAATGATATCAACATATTTGTTTAGCACAATTTGGTGATTATGTATAATTTAAATAATCAACTATGTTAATAGCATATTTTATATGTATTTTTTATATATATATAATTTATGTACAGCATTTTATGAATTTTATAAAATATATGCATTTTATATACAGTATTTTATGTTTGCTGCTTATTGTATTTATAGAGACATTTTTATTTTTTTTAAATTGTGTTTATTGAATGCCAATTGTTGTACAAAAACATAAAATGCATATACTTTCACAATTACAGCAATCATATGAAAAACATCTCAGTACAAATATTTTTCATAAAATAATGAATTAAAACAGTGGCAATCTCTCATATGCTTTTGTTACTTAAATACATTCTAAAACATACTAGCAAGAAGTTAAAAGATGAGTGACATAGTTATAACTTTAAGACTGGGGATGTCACCCTGAACTAGATGAGAATAAAATTACGCCATTTTTATACTCTGCATAGGGATGTTTGGTGTATAATTTCAACTGTGTAATATATAATTTTTTTAATCTATTATTAATTGCTGTTGAAACCAACATATGAGAGTAATATACAGTATATCAGCCCCATCCCTCTACAGACATGGTAGGTAGTTGGGTCTACCATTTAGTCCTAATAGCCAGTGGAGATTTACCCAGCTTAGTGTATGGCAAATGTGAGTAGGGAGTGGATATTAATCCATTGGGGCCTAGCAACTTAAAAGCCCAACTCCAAGAAATGTAAAAATCCTCCCTTGTAGTGGGGCCACCACTGTACTGCAAGAAGTAAATGCTTTTTTTGGTCTAGGGAACAGGAAAAGCAGTGAAGTGCTGCTAAAAGCACTTTAGAGATACACACAATTCTCAGTGTTCCATTGCTAAGCTAAATGCAGAGACTATGCTGGAGTTCTGTCTGATCAGTAAACAGAAAGGGCTTTGCTACCTAACAAATATGTTGCATTTGTAGCCAAGTGCTGGACTACAAGAAAAAAGGAGGAAGAGGCATTGTTTCCTTACAGGTAGTAACTTTACTCTTCACTGATACTCTGGACATTGCATCATACTATGCCCTCCGGCTAGCAGGGGGAGAACTACACGGGAGAGCCTATGGACAGGGTGCTGGAGATTACGGGAGTTGAAGTACAGGACATCCATGGTATTTTAGGTTCCATAGGTGCACACACTACAACTACCATAAAAACCAAAAGAGGAACAGGTGGAAAGAAATAACTTTTAAAGAGACTGAGAGGAGGGCTTTGCTCTCTTGGTACCAGGGGACTTGTGGTGAGCACATCTGATTGTGTGCCCACAGAATACCAGTAGGCAAAGCCAGTGATGGCCACAGCTCACAACCAGAAGGTGGCAGCAGCAGAGAGAGAAAGAGAGACACCACACTTGTCATGCAGAGAGCTGAGCATCCTCTCATCATCCCTCCCTCACACCTTGAATCACTGGAATCATCTGTGCACACACATAAAGGGACACCCTTCTACTGCACTAACATTGCATTTCTGTTGCAATAATTTGTGAAAGGGCTGATTGCCCACCTCTATCATACTGTTAAGCTGAGACTAAATCACTGAGAGACCTCTAGCACCCAAATTTCAGCAATACTGCATCTGTACCCTGTCAATATCACATTACCATCCCCATACTGTGCCTACATTGCATGTGGACTGCACCTATACTGTATGCTGGACCATCAATACTGTTGATAAGTGTACCAACATTAAAAAAGGGCCCCAACTATAGCTGTCAGAACAACATGATAAAGGACTGCCCCTCCATTTTGAATCTTTTACCAGTTCCTACCCTTTATTCATCTAATGGGTGTTTCCAACTAATAAGCCTAGCATTGTTACCCTTAATGCACTCTGGCAGTAAAGCCTTTAGTATTGTAGCTATAACGTACCTGGTGGTGGAGCCTGACGTGCCGAGGTAGGCTTCTCTTACACCTTTGGCTCCGGGGGCCCTGGTAAGGTAACAGGGAGCACCAAAGCACAAGTGGGCATGAGTGCCTGACTGGTCTTCTGTTGATGGATGCTGTTAAGTAGGCTATGTGTCCGGGACCAGCAGGGACTGGAGCAGGAGACTGCCACAGTTCGATAGACTTAGGTGCAGAAAGGAAGTCTGTTAGCAGGGTCAGGCATTCTGGGTCAACAATTAGCAGGCAGGTCAGGTAAAGACAGCAGGCAGAAGAGTCATCGGAAGCCTGGCCAGGGTCAGTAACAGCGGTCAGATGAGGAGATGAGCAGAAGGAGCAGGCAGAGATTTAATTGAAAGACAAGCCAGGAGTCAGAGCAGGCGGCGTTCAGGCAGAGTCATAAGCAGATCAATTTGGTAGCAGAGAGTCAACACAGCAACAAATAGCAGATTCACAAGGAACGTAATAGACCAAACGGTAGTGACACAGGGCAATAGTGCAGCTTAAAAAAACTCGCTTGTTGCCTGTGCGCTCACGCATTCCTTCACACAAGTGCACCTGCACAATGTCCATGGACAGAGCTCCTTATTGTTCTGTGCCTGTGCACAGGTATGCACCTTTCCTGACAGTGGCAATCAGGGTGATCTGCTACAGTTTATGCTAATCCTGGCGCATAGTGTTGTCATATATTTGCCTCTAATTACTGGTTCTACCATACATTAATAAAGTGATAATCCTCCAATTACGTGATGCATGGCACAATGCTTTAGCAAGAGTCTGTGGTGATGGGGCAAGAGCTGCATACTGAAGGTTTTTTACCTTAATACTGAGAATGAATAATGGTAAAAAACAACCTTCAGGCTTTGGAAGCATTTAAAAGGCATTATAAACCTTTCTACCTGCATCTTGTATTTTGCATCTGCATAGGATGTGCATTGATAACGTAGTTTTATGGTGTAATTTGTTGCCCTGTAGGCATAGCCTATAGTGAAGTCAATTTTCAGATTCCTTCGTCAGTAGTTTCTGTTTGTTTTCAAACATGAGGCATGCAGCTTGTCACTGCACAGGTTAATGCATGACCTTCTACTGTAGTCTAACAACTGACAGTTCCTGTAAAGAAACTTCTTTTGTAGTCTAAAAACTGACACTTCCTGTGAAGATGCCAAATACCCCACAATCCCTGCCCGATGAATCAGTGTAATGTTATGCAGGTGAGAGCTAAATAGTAATTAGATCTGAAGGTATGAGATGTATTTCATTACTTTAGCACTCCCACATTTGTGATGCAACACAGAGGAAATGGCAAGACATGGATTGGATGCTGTGTGACCCAGAACAAGAAGCTGCCTGTCCCTTTAGCAAATTGGGATAAGCTAGGTGAATGAACATATGGACATAGGAGACTTGAGCAGTCATGACACTACATATGCAACCACAACAAACAGTATATTTACAAATATGTTTAACGAGACCTCTACTTTTATTAAAAAGGCAACTGTACAGTGCCTTTTTCTTTATACATGTTTGGAACTTAGTGAATAAAGTGATCAATCTAGGTATAGATCTAAGTAACTGTTTTTACTAAAAAATTAGCAAAATAAGTCAATTTCCTTCTCTGAAAGGGCTGAGATCTTGGGAACATGTAGTGCACTGGCTCATCCATATACAGTATGCATATCCTTTAATCGTTATTTGACTGCGTTTATTGCTGTGTTCAGTACACAAAAAAAGATCCTCAGCTGTCTATGGCTAGTCTTAAATGTTAGGATTTGCTGTATCTTTAAAAAGCCATGATGTAACTTTCAGGTTAATATTAAATATAATAAAGTCGTAGTAAAGCCCTCTTTGCAACTTTTACCTACAGGTAAGCTTATAATAAAGCCTTCCTTTAAGTAAAATGAATATCTACTAAACGTGCACCATTTAGGAGGTAATTCAGTAAGCAGCAGCCAGTGACGCCACCGGCGCATGCGTGGGAGTGTCATCATCCCAGCTCAGCCATTTAAACAGCCAGAGTCCGCGAACCTAGAAGGAAGACTGGGTGAAGATGGAATTGCTGTCAGAGGTGCCAGCGTGACACTGGAGGGATCCGTTCTATAGATAACTCTGACATAATATGCTAGTATGTGGTACATACTAGCATATTATGGCTTAAACCTGCAGGAGTAACTTTTTTTTTTTAAGTTTGCAACCGCTTTAATTGATGTTAATTGATATGTTCATCCAGGTCGTGATATTCTTGTTGATTAAAATAAAAATGCACGCTACGCAAACATACTGCATATCGTTAAAGAAATAAAATGAAAACCTCTTTTTATTTATTAAGGATAATTACACTTTTATATAGCTCTTTTTTAGAATCAAGTTTTATACTCCCTTTTCTCTCCCTTGTGATGGTCACACTGAGCAGCCAATGCAAACTCTTCAGCTGTCCCTAACATTTCACACAAAGAAATATTATTCATTCCAAGACCCTTTTCATGCTTACCAAGAATAGATAGCCTCTCTATAGGAATGGATGGAATTTTCTACACATGCTGGGGAGTTTGCAGCAGCTGCTATATGGCTCCCTATGGTCCCCACAGCATGAATCTCACAGGAGAAAGAACAGGTGAGTAAAGCTCACAGTAAAGAATAAGGCTTGGGATAGATTGCTGGTAGGAAGAGGCACTAATTTAAATTATACTTATATAAAAGTTATGAGCTTATTAAGCTTACTGTTTTCCTTTAAAAAATGATCATTATGAGAGATCTGGGGTGTATGCTTTTTGTTAGAGCTGAGTCATACTCTTTACATAGATGAGCATTAAGCCTTGCATTATATCCATTCATTTTGAGAAATCATTTTGAGAAAATATAATAAGCAATATACTGAGTCTTGACCATTAGGACACCTGCTCTGTGTATTGACATATATGATAATGGTAATGGATGTAATGGAGGTAATACATCTATATTTAAGTAGCTAAATTTACATTACCTTTGACAGCTATGACACTTGCTTCTCACTAATGCAAGAATAAGCTGACAAGCAGAATTATTTTTCTGCAGATACAAACTAGGCTTTTTGGTGCGTTTAGGCTTTGGAATGTAAATATATTACAAAGAATTCCAAGTAATAGTAACTCTATCTTTGCTTGGAATCCATCTGTGTAAGGTAGTAGAGAGTCTCTGCTTTTGACAAGTTCTGAGTGGAGAAGCAATCACCTAGTCATGGAGGCCACTGGTAACATGATTTTATAATTCTTCCTACAATGGTGCTTAAACTTGCCAGAGATCTTGGCAGATGTTCTGTAGGGTGTTAGTTAAGGACACCTTTACATCAGCCTGGTAACCTTTGGCTGTCTGATGGGAATGGGGTTATTACTGCAAGTTAAAGGGTATGTATTGTTGTTTTGTACACGCTTTCTATCTTTATTTGTTATGCTAAGGAGTAAATAAATGACATTTAAATATATGTTTAAGTACAATAAATATGAAATATAGCATATTAATATTTTTTGTGCCAGGTGGTGCTTGATGGCCGTAGGCCACATATTAAACAATAGTTAATAAAACTAAACTAAAATTGGCCCAAAACCATTATAAGCTCCCTTTAAAAGCATGTTGTCCATTAGAAATACTGAAGGTAATGTCTCTCCTTGCAGCCTATCAGCTATATTGCATGGCAAACTGAGCAATCTACCTCCTGAAATAAAAAAGACACTTACATTTACTATACAGGGACAAAATTATAGCCAGGAGGGAGATGAGCAATACATTAGGATTGCCCCTGCACATTTCCAAATACCTGCCAATTCACAATGTAGCGCTGACAACTTTTGTTGTCAGTCATATGTGTGTTGTAAAAGAATATAAGTTGATCTAGTGCCATCTAGTGGATAATTGAAAAGGTACAACACTTTTATGTTTCATGATTAAGAGAAGTGACATGGAAGTGATTGGTTGTTTACTTCTGAACATTAACTATGACCTACCCACAATGCTCCTGGACAAGAGAAGAACTGAACTCCATTATGGGAGGATATAAAAGGGCTGGGAGCGGCCATCTTAAGTCTCTTGTTCCTGGGACGCGTGGCCTGCCAGCAGGACTCTGTGGGTGTGTGTGTCCCACAGGGTTGCGGCCTACCTTGTAAAGGAGCGGAGCAGCAGCAGGGATCCTGCCATCGTATCACAGTGTGCTGAAGTAGCAGAAGTGATTGTTTTGGAGACTCGTGGGGAAGGTAACCGAGGACTCCCGGTCGTGAGTAAACGGAACAGTGTGACGGCATGGTGGTGGCTCCATACAGACTGAGAACTGCTGAAACGGAGACATCCATCTGCCCGGATCCTGTGTGGTGAGAGGGTTAACACCCGGAACTTTTGTAACCACTTGACAACTGGGCACTTAAACCCCCTTCCTAACCAGACCAATTTTCAGCTTTTGGTGCTCTCACATTTTGAATGACAATTACTCAGTCATGCAACACTGTATCTTTATGAAATTTTTGTCCTTTTTTTCACACAAATAGAGCTTTCTTTTGGTGGTATTTAATCACTGCTGGTTTCTTTATTTTTTGCGCCGTAAAAGAAAAAAGACCGAAAAATCTGTAAAAAAATACATTTTTCTTCATTTCTGTTATAATATTTTGCAAATTAGTAATTTTTCTTCATATATTTTGGCCAAAATTTATACCGCTACATATCTTTGGTAAAAATAACCCAAATCGGTGGATATTATTTGGTCTTTTTGAAAGTTATAGAGTCCAAAAGCTATGGTGCGAATATCTGAAAATTGATCACACCTGAATTACTGACGGCCTATCTAATTTCTTGAGACCCTAACATGCCAGAAAAGTACAAATACCCCCCAAATGACCCCTTTTTGAAAAGAAGACATTCCAAGGTATTTAGAAAGATGCATGGTGAGTTTTTTGAAGTTGTCATTTTTTCCCACAATTCTTTGCAAAATCAAGGTTTTTTTTTTACTTTTTTTTTTTTCCACAAAATTGTCATATTAGCAGGGTATTTCTCACAGACCGCATATGCATACCACAAATTACACCCCAAAACACATTCTGCTATTACTCCCGAGTACGGTGATACCACATGTGTGAGACTTTTACACAGCGTGGCCACATACAGAGGCCCAACATGCAGGGGAGCACCTTCAGGCGTTCTGGAGCACCCAGGCCAATTCTGACATTTCTCTCCTACATGTAAAAATCATCATTTATTAGCTAGAAAATTACTTAGAACCCCAAAACATTATATATGTTTTTTTAGCAAAGACCCTAGAGAATACAATGGCGGTCGTTGCAACTTTTTATCTCGCACAGTATTTGCGCAGCAATTTTTTTAACGCGTTTTTTTGGAAAAAAAACTGTTTTGTGCTTTACAAAAACCAAAATAATAAAGTTAGCCCAATGTTTTTGCATAATGTGAAAGATGAAGTTACGCCGAGTAAATAGATACCCAACATGTCACCCTTCAAAATTGCACGCGCTTGTGGAATGGCGCCAAACTTTGCTACTCAAAAATCCCCATAGGCGACGCTTTAAAATTTTTTACTGGTTACATGTTTTGAGTTACAGAGGAGGTCTAGGGCCAAAATTATTGCTCTCGCTCTACTGATCGCAGCGATACCTCACATGTGTGGTTTGAACAGCGTTTTCATATGTGGGCAGGACTTACGTATGCTTTCGCTTCTGCATGCGAGCACACAGGGACAGGGGCGCTTTAAATTTTTTTTTTTTTTTTTATTGTTCATTTTACTTTATTTATTTTAGTTTGATGCTTTTTTCCAAAAAAAAAAAAATTTTGACCACTTTTATTTCTATTACAAGGAATATAAACATCCTTGTAATAGGAATATGGCATGACAGGTCCTCTTTACAGTGATATATGGGGTCAATAAGACCCCACATCTCACCTCTAGGCTGGGAAGCCTGAAATTAAAAAAAAAAAAAAAAAAAAAAAGATCCTGGCTTCGATCGTAGCGGTGAGTCGGTAGAAGCACCGCAAGGCGGCGGGAAGGGGGGACGTTCCCTCTCGCCTCCCGTAAGAACGATCAAGCAGTGGAACAGCTGCTATGATTGTTCTCATGGTGTAGGGAATCGCCGGCTGAAAAAGCTGATATCTGAATGATGCCTGTAGCTGCAACCATCATTCAGATATCTCCGCACAAAGTCAAGGACGTTGTATGACGGCCGGCGGGCGGGAAGTGGTTAAAACGCTTTTTTTTTTTTTAACACAAAGTTGTCCATTTATACAATATTTCTACCACATAACATGTACATACCAAAAATGACACCCCAAAATAGATTCTCCTACTCCTCCTGAGTACGGCGATACCACATGTGTGAGACTTCCACAGCCTGGCCACATACAGAGGGCGAGTACAGCTGAGCATGGCTCAGCATGGCAGGGTATGGCGGGGTATTGCGGAGTATGGCGGGGTATTGCGGAGTATGGCGGGGTATGGCAGGGTATTGCGGAGTATGGCGGGGTATGGCGGAGTATGGCGGGGTATGGCAGGGTATTGCGGAGTATGGCGGGGTATGGCGGAGTATGGCGGGGTATGGCGGGGTATGGCGGGGTATGGTGGAGTATGGCGGGGTATGGCGGGGTATGGCGGAGTAGTATGGCGGAGTATGGCGGAGTATGGCGGGGTATGGCGGGGTATGGCGGAGTATGGCGGAGTATGGCGGGGGCATGGCAGAGTATGGCGGGGGGCATTGCAGAGTATGGCGGGGGCATTGCAGAGTATTGTGGGGGCATTGCAGAGTATTGCACAGCATTGCAGAGTATTGTGGGGGCATTGCAGAGTATTGTGGGGGCATTGCAGAGTATTGTGGGGGCATTGCAGAGTATTGCACAGCATTGCAGAGTATTGTGGGGGCATTGCAGAGTATTGCACAGCATTGCAGAGTATTGTGGGGGCATTGCAGAGTATTGCACAGCATTGCAGAGTATTGTGAGGGTATTGCAGAGTATTGCACAACATTGCAGAGTATTGTGGGGGCATTGCAGAGTATTGCAGAGTATTGTGGGGGTATTGCAGAGTATTGCAGAGTATTGTGGGGGTATTGCAGAGTATTGTGGGGGTATTGCAGAGTATTGCACAGCATTGCAGTAGTGAGGGATGGCTGAGCATGGATGGATGGATGGATGGATGTCTATGTGCAGCACTGTGGGCACTACACATACAGCCCACAGCGCTGCAGACATCCATCCGTCCCCCTCCCCGCTCACAGTGTACCGATCGGTACACAGGAGGGGAGGAGAGGAACCGGCGTCATCAGATGACACCGGTCTGTTTACATGTGATCCCGCCGTCATTTGACGGCTCGATCACATGGTAAACGGCCGCGATCAGCGGCCATTTACCGGGATCCGTGATGCGCCGGGTCCAAGGGACCCGGCGGTCACGGATGTGTTCGGGTGCGCGCCCCAGGGGGCGCGCAAGAGGGGAATTCTGGGAGGACGTCATAGTACGTCCACCCAGAGTTATCCAACCGCCCTGCAGCCGTCATTCGGCTATGGGCCGGTTGGTAAGTGGTTAATACTGCACACACTTAGGACGGTTACAGAATATTGCTGGGACTGATATTCCCACGGAACAAGTTAAGTTGGAGAACATTACATTTGCATAGATTTCAGTATTTAACAACTGAACTAGATGTTTGTCTTCTTCATATAAGAACACTTAATCAATCTTCTGGATTATAATTGCCTTCGTGTATTACCTTACACTGCGCAACACCCAAGAAGAACCCGCTGTGGATTACAATTACAAATTTGTAGCTAGCGAAGACTGAAGACATCAAGACTATCCCTTTTATTGCAGGGCCCTGCATCTAGTTACAAAGGGTAGTGACTTCACGGTTTAGAGCAGGGGGGCTCCCTGGTACAGATATATATTTAGGTATATTTGTGTTTGTCATCAAGACTGTTTTAACTGTTTACTGTACTGTTGCACTACGTTGGTGTAATAGTGTAGCCACTGTGATAATTCTTTATATAAATATATCATTTATCCAAACAAAGAAGTTATTTTGGTTATTACAGAAGTTTATGTGCAGAGTTGTTTTTTCTCCTGCAGGTGGAGCTACAAGCACCCAGGTAGAGGTAAATATAAATATAAGTGTACATTGTGGGTTAAAGTTGGTATTAATATCATTACAACACTGCACTACAGCTGTGTCAAGGGGATTGAACAACTTAAGAGGGGTGAAGAGAATAGAGGACAGGCCCAATAATAAACCAGCAGCTCCACCGAGAGTTATTGCTACATGTGGGGGCTCGTCTGGGATAACTGTCACTCTAAAGTCAAGCACCCCCTTAAGAACCATAGAATGGATCCCCCCACTGTGGCACAGTGGTGTGAGGCGGAGGGCGTCAGCTCAGAAGTGAGCATGGCCATGGAACTCTGGGGAGATATCTGGGAGAAAGAACACATTAACTGAGTGGCAAAAACACTATCCCCAGAACAAAGAGCCAAGGTGGTCGCTGTAAGGAGATTCCATAATACATTGCATTATGATTGATTATTGATTTTACCCTGAGGATATATGTTCAGGTTTTGCTTATTTGCTTAATGATTAGAGAAATATCTTGGTATATTTTAGTGAATATGACAGACTGAATCTTATGACAAGTATTACTTAATGACTGAATTATCTCATTGCAATATCACCCTGTCTGTCTATTCCTGTCTGATGCCTTCATCTTAGGAAACATCTGTCTGTGGTTTTTATCTCTGTACACTGTTGCTGGGTATGAGAAGGCCAACAGCGGCTAAAATTAGTTTTTTTAGGAAGTTGTGGTTGGCCATCTCATGGTCAAAAGACGATGACAGAAAGTAAGGAATCAATGACCTATTAACTTGAACTAAAGGGGTCAACATTTTAATATTTAAGATCACAAGATGAAGACATTACCAAAATCACAAGATTAAGAAATTACCGAATAATATGCTAATGAACATTTATGTGTATCATTTTGATTGGCCCCCAAATGGGGCAGAGTCTTGTAGAGGCACAGCATAAAACAGCAAAGCATTCAATAAACCATTGTAATCATTTCAGCATACCTAGTGTGTGTATGTGTAATTGATTAACCGCCGGCGAGGACCTCCACTGAGCCATCTCCAAGAGCCTAGGCCACAAGGAGAAGACGGGCGCCTAACAGTTTTGGTACCAGAAAGTGTGGGGTGTTTGAACAGGTAAGTCATTTTAACTCCTTTTTACCTATTTTTGGTAACTGGTGTTGATGCTTGCCTTGTTCAAATAACCTTGTATACCCACCTACTTACATAACTGTGCCTTCGCAACGGGCTAGGCTGGCCCCTTGGAGGGTTAAAGAAGGGCTCGCAGGTTTTTTGGTTTTTTATAGTCTGACTAGGTTGGTCTGACTGTGTTGAGTAGATATATGTGTGTTTAAAACTCGGGAAGTATAGAATACGCCCATAGTATAAGGAGTGGCTGAGTGGACGCCCAATTTTTGGGGAAAATATTGAAAAGTGCACTTATTATAACATGTTCATATAATGTAACTTTATTTTGCCACTGTATATATAAGATTTTGCTTGTTTTTCTTTTAGGTACCACCGTAAGTATTTAGAGTGTATAGAGAATTAGAGAATTAGAGATAAGTGTATGATATATATGTGTATGACAACTGAATGTAAAGTACTGTATTGATTTAGGGGATTTTTTTGTTAAAGTATTACACATATATGCACTAAATGAACCACATAGGGCAAGAACCCGACTGTAGTGAGATAGCGCCCGCCTGCCCACATTGCACCTTTGGTTTACTGTTCCTTAGTGTTGACAGGACGTGGATCCTGCTCACCACTAGACCGACCGGGTTTTCATACCGACTTGGTGCAAGGGGAGTATATCCTACCACAAGGAGGGGTTTCCTATACCGAGTACTGAGGGTTAACCTTCATAGCTATATCAGCCCCACAGCGATAACAGACGAGGGGACTTATTCCCAAGTCAGGGAACAGATTATAGCACAAACAGGTTGCTTTCATCTCTGTCCCTGTACTAGACACACACTACCAAGGTTATTAGATGGGGAATTCTGCGGCAACCCAGACCATGGCCAATCCATCTCCCTATGAGTACGTTAAAAACACACTACCGGGGCCACAGGTAGAACCGTTTTGGACACAGGTCAGAGAGAGGTGCCAACAGCTGGGGATACATGACCCAGGGCCAGTGGGACCCTGTTCTGAGGACGAGTGGAAGGAAGTGAGCAAGGTGTGTCAGGTGCACAAGCACTCTTACCCACCTGGGAAATGGGAAGACACCCAATACATGAAAGATTGTTACAAAACATGGAACAAATGCTTAGCCAAATATAAAACAAAGTATGTAACTAAAGCCCCCACACCAAAACCTGTAAACTCACCCGCCCTATCACAGCAACTCGAAGCACCCCCCCCTTATGTGATGGTTAAACAGGAGGATGGAACATTGGGTCCATGTCTTCAGCTGTATCCATCTCTGGATCCAGCAGTATTGGCTACCATGGTATATGGGGCAGCTGATCAGGCACAAGTTACACGATGGGAAAACGAAAGTAGGAACAGGGAAGAGGAAGTCCGGGCAGAAGGTATACGTAGGAGGGAAGAAGAGAGGATTAGGAGGTTGGATCCGAAGGAAAGGGAATTAGAAGAGAAGTTAAAAGAGTTTAAGAAGAGAAAGGAGGAATTAGAGGAGAAAATGTCTAGGAGGGAGGAAGAGCTAGAACATTACAAAAGAGAGCTAGATAAGAGGGAAGGTGAGATGAGAGAGTATTCTGCGATAACTAAGGAAGAAAGGGATGGAATGTCCCTGGAAAAGGGAGAAGAGGAAGGAGTCAGGAAGTTAAGCCCCAAGGAAAAGGAATGGGAGGAGAAACAGAAAGAATTTAATAAAAGACAGCAGGAAGAGGAAGAAAGGATACAAAGGAAAAGGGAAGATTTAGAGGCGTACGAGAGGAAACTAGAGAAAGAGGCAAGAAGGATTAAGGAGGCCAAGGAAAAGATAATTTCACAGCCATCCACCACACTCAGAAGCCAAACTAAACCGGCCATAAGCCAGAAACCCCCACAGGAGGAAAGGGAGCAGGGTGAATCCTCTACTGAGGAAAGAGAAATAGACATGGAACAGGAAAGTCTAGGTGCCACCTTTAAAGCACCACTTATGCATATAGGGGAGACGGTAGTCCATATTCCCCTACCCCTAGGCACACTGTCAAAAATAAAGGAGTTATGCCCCAGCCCAAAGAAAAGCCCTAGGGAGGCTGGAGCTTTCCTTGCAAAATACAGTGCAGGGACAAGCCTGGATAAAGAAGATATAGCAGGGATCCTTAGTATAGTTGACCCTGACAGCCCAGAAGGGCATCCCGTAGATGCCTTATGGACAGCCCACATAGAAGAAAATAAGGATTGGGTATCTTTTTGGAAAGGTATGGGGAATCATTGGTCTACTATATACAAGGGTTCATCTGCACTTCAGGAACTTGTCCTAGCAAAACAGGGACCGAAGGAAAAGTTCTATGAATTTTGTACCCGGGTATATGGTCTGTGGAAAGCAGTAGATAACGCCAACCCCCAGTTGTTCACCACCACCATTATGGCTGGTGGCGATACGAAGGTGACACAGTTGCTTAAATTCACTAATCCAAAGTGGGCAGAACAACCCCCCGATGAATTTATGAAGGATGCTAGGTCACGAGAAACATCAGGGGTATTTGAGCAGAAGGGTGGCATTTTTCCCTCCCTGACACCAACCCAGACTCTGCCAACTGGTGGGACTCCGCCCACCCACATAATGACAATGCAACCTTATCCACCAATGCAATCTTATCCCCCAGATCAGGGTTACCCACCAGACCAGGGGTGCTTTAACTGTGGGGAACTGGGGCACTGGAAGTCCCAATGTCCCTACAGAATTAGAACAAACGCCCAAAGAGGAAGGGGTAGGAATCTTAACACCACCCCCCGTCGCCTTCAGGATATCAGGTATCCTCACCCACCACAACCCCAACCACCCCAACCACAACCCCAATACCAGCCTCAGCCTAACAGGCCACCCCCACGCATTCCGATGCAGTGGCCATCCGCTCGGCGGACGCCACAATAGGGATGCCAAGAGTACGTCCCGTCCCTCAGCCTTGTGTGTTACAATCCATCATGGAAAAGTCTTCCGCAGGTACTATTGCGGGTAGACAATCACCTGATATGTCTATTGTTGGATTCAGGGGCTACATTCAGTAGTTTGAATGATGCCATTTATGACACACCGCACTGCACTGAGGGAAACTCTATTGGTATAAATGGGACATCAATTACCCACCCCATCACTCCACCATTGCCCGTGGCCACTCCAGAAGGGCAGGAACTGTGTACCCAGAGTTTTGCTGTCCTTGTGGATTGTCCAGTATCTTTAATGGGAAGGGATCTACTCTCAAAACTGAATATCACCATTAAATTTGACAGAGGGGGCTCCCTCACTGCCAGCTCACCGTTCTGTGATTTACATGCTCCAAAGAGACACACTTTCAGGGGACTCTTTGCATCATTGCCACCCACTCTAGAAACACATGCCATATGGGCAGACAACAAAGGGAGTGTGGGTTTTATTAACTGTACACCTTACACACCACAAATGCGTCCAGACGCTGAAGTACAATATCACAAGCAATACCCCCTGCCACTTGAAAAAATTGAAGGCATCACACCATTAATCAATGATTACATAGCAAAAGGGATTCTGAAACACATTATAAGCCCCTGGAATACACCAATCTACCCTGTGAAAAAGGCAAATGGGGAGTGGAGGCTTGTACAGGACCTAAGGGCCGTTAACAAGCAGGTTATACCTCTGCCACCTTTGGTAGCAGATATTTCTTTCATCTTTTTGAAAATACCTGCTGATTCCCTTTGCTACACAGTAGTAGACCTGGCGAATGCATTTTTTAGCATCCCGATCGATGAAGGGGTATTGCCCATGTTTTCATTCTCATGGGGGAGGGGAAAACAGTTGACCTGGTCAAGATTACCTCAGGGGTATGTGGACAGTCCAGCAGCCTTCTCTATGGTCCTTAATGAGACAATTAAGTCATGGACTGCTGAGCGCGGGTCGGTACTAATACAGTATGTGGACGACTTGCTCCTGTGCAGTCGATCTGCTGAAGATTGTGCGGTCGATTCCACATCTCTGTTACATCACCTGGCCAGGTCTGGCCACCTAGCATCGCGGAAGAAGATACAATGGTGTCAAAGTCAGGTAGAATACCTGGGATGCATTCTGAAGGAGGGAACCAGGCTGGTATCCCCCAAACGTGCCGCAGCCCTGCAGGCTCTCAGTCCTCCGAGAGACAAAGCAACTTTGCTCTCATTCTTGGGCGCAATCGTATATTGCCGCCAATGGATCCCAGATTGTTCATATTATGATGGCATTCTGAGGGAGGCTACCTTGTCCACCGCCCCAAAGACAGTAGATTGGACAACAGAAAGGCTCTGTGCTTTTCAGGCCTTGTTAAAAAGTCTGACTCAGGCCCCCGCCCTGGGATTGGTAGAATATGGCAAACCCTTTCAATTATACTGTGTGGTATCGGGAAATTCTTTTGCTGCGGTTTTGACACAGCAACATGGAACCGGGTACCGACCAGTCTCCTATCTCTCAAAAAAGTTGCCTACCCAAGTACAAGGGATGCCATCTTGTCTACAAAACCTTGCTGCTTGTGCTATGGCAGTTCAAGAGGCTAACAAATCAGTATTAGGCCATGAATTGACTCTCTACACTACTCATTCAGTAACTCACCTCCTGCAAAACATGAACACGCAGCATATGACAGCACAGAGGCTTAGTGGGTATGAGATCACACTTCTGAATACTGATAACCTCACTCTCAAACACGCACCACCAAGTAATCCCACTGTCCGTCTTTTGCACTCTTTGCTCAGGTTACCGCGAGACCCTGATCAGAAGCACAATTGTGTTGAACAGGTTGCAGCAATAACCAGCCCTCGCCCAGATCTCACTGACATTCCCCTACCAGGAGTACAGGACGTCTTCATAGACGGCAGCTGTTCTCGCCCCTCTGATGCAACATTCCTGACAGGGTACGCCATTGTCCAACTCCCTGACGTGGTATTGGAAGCAAAAGCCTTACCACCCTCCTCGGCACAGGTAGCAGAACTGGAGGCGCTCACAAGAGCTTGCATACTTTTCTCTGATGAGGAGGTAAACATCTACACAGATAGTAGGTACGCTTTTGGTGTCACGCACGACTATGGCGTAATATGGGCGAATAGAGGATTTAAAACCGCTGACAACAAGCCAATCGCTAACTCTACGCAAATTAAAGCACTCCTGCAAGCGATTCTTCTCCCAAAGAGGATAGCGGTCATCAAAGTAAAGGCACATTCATCAGATAACAGCAGAGTTTCCAAAGGAAACGCTCTGGCAGACAGAGAAGCAAAAAAAGCCACTGCCCTATACATTGGTCAGCCAGCCCCCACAACAATGTTCTTCAAAGAACATTTTACATCACCCAACTTCAAAACCATTGTGGCACAAATACAGGGATTAGCTACAGAAGAGGATGTTTCTTTTTGGGTCAAGGATGGCTTGACCAAGGACCAAGAAGGTCTTTGGTCAAAAGAGGGGAAGATATTGGGCATACCAGAATCAAGCAGTGTTCTCATACTTTCCTATCTCCATGGTCCAGGACATATAGGTACCACCGCCCTAACAAACATATACACAAAGTCTTTCTGTACGAACAACTTAAGTAAACAGGCAAAACTCCTCACCAGCAGTTGTCTGACCTGTGCACAAAACAATGTCCAAGGGAAAAATCATGGATTACATGGCCACCTGCCCCCACCCCTGGGTCCCCTAACAGATTTGCAAATAGACTTCACACACATGCCCAAACAAAAAGGCAATTTGAAATGCCTTTGCGTGATCGTATGCAAATGGTCAGGTTGGGTTGAAGGTATTCCATGTACAGGTGAGACTGCTAAAATTGCTGCCAAATGCATACTGAACCATTGGGTTTGTAGGTTCGGAATACCAACGGCCATATGGTCAGACAGAGGGCCTGCCTTCAGCTCCTCTGTTACACAGACTTTAGCTAAGCTACTAGGCTTACAGTGGAAACTGCACATCCCTTACCACCCACAAAGTGCAGGGGTAGTGGAAAGAATGAACAGGAACATTAAAGACAAGTTAAAAAAGGCCACGGGGGGCACCATGAAAGGATGGTTGGATTACCTTCCTTCTGTCCTATTTCAGATTAGAACAACACCACATGCTAGAACAAAACTCTCGCCCTTTGAGATTTTGATGGGAGTTCCTGCAAACATAGAGCTGCCCCTCTTAGATCAAAACACTGACATTAACATCTATTCTCAACAGGAAATGTACGTGAAAAATCTGGTAAGTATGCTACAGGATATGAACGAACAAGTCTCTGTCACCTTTTCTCCTCTTTCAACAGAACCTACTCATCCCTTCATCCCAGGAGACAAAGTACTGGTGAAACAACTGGCACACAAAAAGAAGGTTGGACCCATTTTCTCTGGACCTTGGAAGATAGAGAAGGTTTCCAGAACTGCTGTACTGACCGATCTAGGAAACACCTGGATCCACGCCAGCCGGTTAAAGAAGTGTCCACAGCAACCCCAGACCCCTGACCCTCCTCCAGCACCCCAAGACTCCTCTGACCAGGAACAGCGACCAGATTTGAAGGACATTCAAGAAGGCATAACACAAATCTCTCGGACCGACGAGACGAATCCCCCACCAACAGGAAGAAACAAGAAACAGAACTTTGTACACAGTACCTGACAAAATGATTCCTACTTTTGTGTCAGGAAAAACATTATGCTTCTGGACATGTCTGATTCTGATAGTATTTATACCTACTTGGTAGAATGACCATTTCGATGATATCGAATGGTCAAAGGGAGGATTGTAAGGAGATTCCATAATACATTGCATTATGATTGATTATTGATTTTACCCTGAGGATATATGTTCAGGTTTTGCTTATTTGCTTAATGATTAGAGAAATATCTTGGTATATTTTAGTGAATATGACAGACTGAATCTTATGACAAGTATTACTTAATGACTGAATTATCTCATTGCAATATCACCCTGTCTGTCTATTCCTGTCTGATGCCTTCATCTTAGGAAACATCTGTCTGTGGTTTTTATCTCTGTACACTGTTGCTGGGTATGAGAAGGCCAACAGCGGCTAAAATTAGTTTTTTTAGGAAGTTGTGGTTGGCCATCTCATGGTCAAAAGACGATGACAGAAAGTAAGGAATCAATGACCTATTAACTTGAACTAAAGGGGTCAACATTTTAATATTTAAGATCACAAGATGAAGACATTACCAAAATCACAAGATTAAGAAATTACCGAATAATATGCTAATGAACATTTATGTGTATCATTTTGATTGGCCCCCAAATGGGGCAGAGTCTTGTAGAGGCACAGCATAAAACAGCAAAGCATTCAATAAACCATTGTAATCATTTCAGCATACCTAGTGTGTGTATGTGTAATTGATTAACCGCCGGCGAGGACCTCCACTGAGCCATCTCCAAGAGCCTAGGCCACAAGGAGAAGACGGGCGCCTAACAGTCGCAGTAAAACCCAATCATGAGACATTTCGTACTTATGCATTATTGGAGTGGAGGAAGGGAGTTCCGGAAAATGTCAGGGGTGCAAGTGGTGAACTCGCTGACAAGACCAAATTTTATCTGACCCACCAAAGGGAAGAAGGGGGGAATCTTGCCACCTTCCCCCAGATGAGTTCAGCAGAAACCAAGGTTCCATCACAGTCAGCACTGGCTGCAATTGAGCCAGAACTCTTTACAGCCCTGGGAAATTTGGTGTCCCAATGTCAAAAAGGGAACCCAACATATTCAGGGACTGGGTACCGAAAACTGGGCATTTTCTCGGGCCAACGGCCTGTACCCAAAAGAGAAGACACCTTTGAAGAGTGGTTGGAACAGGCCACTCAAGTGTTGGATGAGTGGGACATCCCTGAAACGCAAAAAAAACAGCGGATTACTGAAAGCCTGAAAGGGCCTGCTTCCGAGGCTATTCGAAATCTGAAGCTTAGCAAACAAAACTGTGTAGCCCAAGACTACTTAGATATCCTGCAAGATGGGTTTGGATGTACCGGGAAGGTTTCTGACCTAATTTATCAATTAGAACACACCTATCAAGAAACAGGAGAGAAGTTGTCAGAATATATGAGACGGTTAGACAAGGTCATTCACCAGATATTGTTAAAGAAGGGATTAGATCCTAGTAAGGTGGACGAAGTTTGAGCCAAACAAGTTTTAAGAGGTGCCCAGCCTTTGGATCCCATCACCCTCCAGTTAAGAACTCGTCAAGATAGAGGCATATTGAAGTACCCAGATCTAATTCGGATTGTACGGGAGGAAGAAGCTATCCTAGAAAGGAAGAAGGAAAAAATCCAAGAACCAAAACACACTGTTGGAGTCATGACAGTTAGTGTGATGGAAGAGGATCCTCAGATTGCGCTTCTTAAGACTCGGGTGGCCCAGTTGATGGAGATGATGGCTTTGCTGACCGCAAGATCCTCTGATCCGCCCAATGGAGGAACTAAAGAAAATAAAAAAGTATCAGACTTCACATTCAGAAGGGAATCTGGACTTTGTTTCAACTGTGGGAGGAGGAGCTGGACATTTTGGGAGAGTGTGCCCAAGCCCAAGGGCAGCAGTACATCAAAAGCCGGCAGAAAACTTCAAAGGGCCCCAGTGAAGGAGTCAACTGGGTGCCCTGTAACAGTCGTCAACTCCAATGAAACCCAGGTTCACAAAGTTTTGAGAGTCAGAGGAGGAATGAAGTTGAGATCGTCCATGGAAACAAGGAGTCAGGACGCACACTAACAAGCAAAAGAAGCCGAACACTCATGGTGAATTTCCCTTCAACCTAGTGGGACCCTCTCCGTTCATCCCCATCCAGGTAGAAGGAATATACACCAAAGCCCTGCTGGATACCGGAGCCCAAGTGACCTTATTATATAAAGATTTCTACATGAAGCATCTCAAGCATCTGCCCCTGCAAAAGTTAGAAGAGTTGGAGATATGGGGCCTAGGTACCCAGAACTTCCCTTATGAGGGGTATATCCCTATCAAACTTACCTTTGAACCGAGTGTGGCTGGAAAGGCGGAGACTTTCGATACCCTGGCGGTTGTGTGTCCTCGGCCCCCTGGGGCTCATAAAAGTTCCCTTATCATCAGAACAAATACTGATCTGGTCAGAAGACTCCTGACACCGCTTGTACAGAAGGAAAGTGCCCCGGCCATGAAGGTACATCCCATGCTAACCCAGGTGTACAAGGATATAGTACACGAACAGAAGGCCCCACCAGAAGGGGTGGTAAAAGTTTGGCGTTTAGACCGAGGTGAAGAACTGCTACAACGGGTGAAGTTATATGCATGAGGGTCTCCGTCAAGTTGAGTTGGAGACAACCTGGTCCTTTTGTTGTCTTGGAGACAGACATTCGATAAGAGGATGTGGGTCTGGAAATACTCCCAAAAGTGTTATCAACTAAGGCACTCAAGAGAAACAGAGGGAGGGTTTCAGTCAGTGTTCGGAACACGACAGCCTTGCCTGTGAAGATACCAGCAAGAATGTTGCTGGGGCAGGCGAATCAAGCAACCCCGGTTTCCCCAAGTGATGTCAAAAGAGGACTCGAAGAGGAGATTCCGATAGAGAACTTCTACCCGAAGAACACCTCTCTTACGCCTGTTTGGATGGAGAGGGCCAAAGCCCAGCTTATGAAATGGAAAGAGGTTTTCTCAAAGAGTGAGTTTGATGTGGGGTATTCCAAGAGTGCGGAGCACAAGATTCGGCTGGAGGAAGACACACCTTTTCGAGAAAGGATCAGGAGGATCCCACTGGGAGATCTTGAGGACCTTCAAGAACAGCTGGCTGAGCTGAAAAGGACTGGGATTATCAGGGAGTCCAGGAGTCCATATGCCTCCCCTATAGTAGTAGTGAGGAAGAAAAATGGGTCACTACGGCTGTGTATTGACTATAGGACCCTGAACCGACGGACCATTCCCGATCAATACACTACCCCTCATATAGAAGATGCCCTACAGAGCCTGTCAGGGGCGAAGTGGTTCAGTGTATAAGATTTGAAGAGTGGTTATTATCAGATCCCCATGAGTCCTGAGGATAAGGAGAAGACTGCTTTCATTACTCCCGTGGGATTCTATGTATTAAATCGAATGCCACAAGGTTTGTCTGGGGCACCAGCAACTTTCCAGCGGCTTATGGAGAAGATGGTAGGTGACATGACTTGATTGAGGTCTTAGTATACTTAGATGATATCATAGTATTTGGCCGAACTCTTGAAGAGCATGAAGAGCGACTGGAAAAGGTTCTGAAGAGATTACATGATGTGGGCTTGAAACTTTCAAAGGAGAAATGTCAGTTCTATCAATCTTCAGTGAATTATTTGGGGCACATTGTGTCTGAAGAAGGGATAGCAACTGATCCTGAAAAGTTGGAAGCTGTTACTTCTTGGCCCAAGCCCACGAATGTGACTGAGCTCAGGTCATTCCTAGGATTCTGCTCTTACTATCGGAGGTTTGTGGAGGGGTTTGCGAAGATAGCCCATCCACTTACAGAGCTACTGAAGAATCAGGAAGCAGCTGATGTGGATTTGGAGGAACCTGGGAGGCGTAAGGAAGGGCCTCAGAAGAAAAAGGAGTCTATCCTGGATCAGTGGACTCTGCAGTGTGAGGAGACATTCAGGCAATTGAAGTGGAGCCTTACCACTGCTCCAGTGTTAGCTTATGCGGATCTGTCACGTACCTTACAGCGGAGCACGAAATGATGAGGGTGGCCTCTTGCACAGTTCCGGTCCAAGCACCCCTGGTGGTGGGTACAGGGAGTGCGAGGGCAACGAAAGGGTGCAGGTGCCTGCAGGCAGGAGGCTGGAACTTGGAGATACAGGAACCTTTGCTGAGGAGATGTGGAAACTGATCACCAAACTTGCTCAGCGGGAGCCAGATCAGGAACAGGCAGGAGTCGGCAACAGGCTGGCAGAAGACAAAACCGTAGTCAGAAACAGGCAGAGGTTGGCAACAGACGGGCAGCGGGGTACAGAATCAGGAGGCAGAGCCGTAATCATAAGTTCAAGCCAGGGTCAGTATTGCAGGTAGAGGCAGGTTCAGCAGGCAGGGGAGATCCAAGAGAATGGTCAGAAGATAGCCGGGTTTTCAGGAACAAGGTCAATCAGGCAGAGTAACAACAGGAACACAGGAACAAGCTGAAGACAATCCAGCACTGATGCTAGACAGACTTTCTGTTTATATAGGGTGCTGTGTGCCAGGATTCGCGCAGGGTACGTGCATGCGCGCAAGCACATTAGCACCATAGCACATTGGCGCATGCGCGTTAGCACATTAGCACCTCAGCACATTGGTGCATGCGCGTTAGCACATTAGCGCTTTAGCACTCACGGGTGCGTGTTAGCGTGTGCTCGCGTTCGCATAGAGGCGCCATTGTGCATGCCCACCCTGGATCTCATTTGTCTCTGGCTACGGTTCCGTGCATGCACATTGGCATTAGCAGAACGAGGATTGGCACCTGCTGCACGGAGACGGGTGCTTGCTGTGTGAGTTCTCTGATAGGATCCTACCAAGCCCTATGAACTGCACATGGATGCTAGCCGAGATGGACTAGGTGGAGTACTCTACCAAGATCATGATGGACATTTAAGGCCCATTGCTCATGTGAGCCGGAGCCTGTCTCCTGCTGAGAAGAACTACCCCACTCATAAACTCGAGTTCCTGGCTTTGAAGTGGGTCGTGGTAGACAAGTTGAGAGATTACCTGTATGGTGCAGAGTTTGTAGTCAAAACGGATAACAACCCCCTCACATACTTGCTTACCACCGCGAAGTTGGATGCCACGGGTCATAGGTGGTTGGCTGCTCTTTCAACATTCTCCTTCAGCTTGAAATACAGACCAGGAGTGGGCAATAGAGATGCAGATGCGCTATCCAGAAGACCTCACAGTCCCCTGAGCTCCCAAGAGGATTGGACTCAGCTTGCCCTTGAAGGGATAAGAGCCCTTTGTGAAGGAGCAGAAAAGCAGGAGAAAGGTGGAGCCAGAGCTGAAGAGATTGGAGTGACTACAGCAGAGGTACCTAGGTATTACTTTTAATGTCTCTCAGATTGCAGCAGAAGGTCTACCTAAATTATCAAGAAAAGACCTTAGGAGAGACCAACAGGAGGATCCACTCTGCAGCTTGGTATTGGAAGCTCTGGAGAGTCAGCACCCTGATCTACTTTTGAAAAGTGCTCGGAAAGAAGCTCTGTTGTTACATAAAGAGTGGAGATGGTTGCAGTTGCAACAGGGGGTGGTCTACCGAAGGGGCCCCTCTGAAGATCTGGAGGAGAAGTGGCAACTGTTTCTGCCAGAGAAACACAGAGAGACAGTGTTAATCGCCCTGCATGATTGTCATGGACATCTGGGGGCAGAAAAAACTCTTCAGTTGATAAAGGATAGATTCTATTGGCCTTACATGAGGAAAGAGGTGGAGAGTTACTGCCATTCCTGCCATAGGTGTATCCAGAGAAAGACTTTGCAGCAACGGGCAGCTCCGATGGGTCATTTGTCAAGTCAAGGTCCCATGGATTTAGTTTGCATAGATTTTCTGTGTCTAGAATCTGACTTGAGTGGGCAAGGAAATATTCTGGTAGTCACAGACCATTTTACCAGATATGCTCAAGCTTTCTCCACGAAAGATCAGAAGGCAGTCACAGTGGCAAAGACACTAGTGGAGAAGTTCTTCGTCCAATATGGCCTACCACAGAGGATTCACTCAGATCAGGGAAGAGACTTCGAGAGTACGCTCATCAGGAGATTATTGGATCTGTTGGGAATTCAGAAGTCTAGAACTACACCCTATCATCCACAAGGAGACCCTCAGCCGGAGAGGTTCAATAGAACTCTTCTCAATATGTTGGGGACACTGACCTCTGAGCAAAAGCCCAACTGGAGTAAGCATATTGCTGCTTTAGTACATGCATATAACAGCACCAAGAGTGACGTCACAGGATATTCACCTTATCGGCTGATGTTTGGGCTAGAGGCTAGATTACCAGTGGACTTGGCCTTCGGAACTTATCTGGACCACACCTCAGAGACCTCTAATCGAGGATATACAAACAGGCTGCGAGAAAGTCTGAAGATTGCTTATGAGAAGGCTTGGACTATGTCAAACAACAGAGGGAATAGAAATAAGAGGAACTTTGACCTCAAAGTAAGGATTCAAGATATACAACCTGGTGACCGAGTTCTATTAAGGAATTTGGGTATTCCTGGGAAGCACAAGCTGGCAAACCACTGGAGGTCACAGCCATACATTGTATGTAAAAAGCTCCCAGGACTTCCAGTCTTTGAAATCAGACCAGAGGGAAGTGCTGGACCGATCAAGACTTGGCATCGGAATCACCTTTTGCCCCTTACTGATGCAGTCAGTATAGTCCCCGAGGAGGAGTTATCATCTACATCAGAGGTTGCACAAAGGCCTGTAACTAGGTCTCAGTCTGGGACTTTAACAACTGAAGATAGTGAGGAGAGAGACATGGACATTAGTTGGTTGTGGTCATCTGATATACCTGAAGCTGAAAAGAGTGTTTCATCTCCGACAACCGAGGAGGGTAGTGAGGCCCTCAGGCCAGACGCTCCAGAGTTTATACCATTGTCTGAAAGAGCTGAGACCTGTCTATCTCCCTCTGAAGTAGAAGAAAACAGTATTTATTCAGCAATAGAGGACACACCAAAAGAGCAAAGGGGAAAGAAGAGCATTCGCCCACCCAAAAGACTGACATATGATACATTGGGTGAGTGTTCTGAAGTAACAAAGGTTACCAGTAAAAGGACTGTTGATGAGCCTAGTCCCTCCTCAGTCAATCTGGACAATGAGAGCCCTGTTTCACCCCTTGACATATCTGTATCTGATACTAAGGTGATAGTTGTGGGTACACAGAATAGCTTTCCAACACCTGAAAATTGGTGGGAGGCTCCTCTGTCGGTCCTGTGCACTCGTTTAGAGGCTAAGATGTGTAGCAGAAACAAGGTCTTGCATATCTTTGGGGACCAAAGATTTAAATCAATGGGAGTATGTAGCGCTGACAACTTTTGTTGTTAGTCATATGTGTGTTGTAAAAGAATATAAGTTGATCTAGTGCCATCTAGTGGACAATTGAAAAGGTACAACACTTTTATGTTTCATGATTAAGAGAAGTGACATGGAAGTGATTGATTGTTTACTTCTGAACATTAACTATGACCTACCCACAATGCTCCTGGACAAGAGAAGAACTGAACTGCATTATGGGAGGATATAAAAGGGCTGGGAGCGGCCATCTTAAGTCTCTTGTTCCTGGGATGCGTGGCCTGCCAGCAGGACTCTGTGGGTGTGTGTGTTCCAAAGGGTTGCGGCCTACCTTGTGAAGGAGTGGAGCAGTAGCAGGGATCCTGCCATTGTATCACAGAAGTGATTGTTTCGGAGACCCGTGGGGGAGGTAACCGAGGACTCCCGGTCGTGAGTAAACGGAACAGTGTGACGGCGTGGTGGTGGCTCCATGCGGACTGAGAATTGCTGAAACGGAGACATCCATCTGCCCGGATCCCGTGTGGTGAGAGGGTTAACACCCGGAACTTTGTTTAATACTGCACACACTTAGGATGGTTACAGAGTATTGCTGGGACTGATAGTCCCACGGAACAAGTTAAGTTGGAGAACATTACATTTGCATAGATTTCAGTATTCAAGAACTGATACTAGATGTTTGTCTTCTTCATATATGAACACTTAATCAATATTCTGGATTATAATTGCCTTAGTGTGTTACTTTACACTGTGCAACACCCAAGAAGAACCCTCTGTGAATTACAATTACAAATTTGTAGCTAGCGAAGATTGAAGACATCAAGACTATCCCTTTTATTGCAGGGCCCTGCATCTAGTTACAAAGGGTAGTGACTTCACGGTTTAGAGCAGGTATATTTGTGTTTGTCACCAAGACTGTTATAACTGTTTACTGTACTGTTGCACTATGTTGGTGTGATAGTGTAGTCACTGTAATAATTCTTTATATAAATATATCATTTATCCAAACAAAGAAGTTATTTTGGTTATTACAGAAGTTTATGTGCAGTGTTGTTATTTCTCCTGCAGGTGGAGCTACAAGCACCCAGGTAGAGGTAAATATAAATATAAGTGTATATTGTGGGTTAAAGTTGGTATTAATATCATTACAACACTGCACTACAGCTGTGTCAAGGGGATTGAACAACTTAAAGCGGAGTTCCACACAAAAATGGAACTTCCGCTTTTCGGAACCCTCCCCCCCTCCGGTGTCACATTTGGCACCTTTCAGGGGGGAGGGGGGTGCAGATACCTGTCTAAGACCCTTCGCGCTGTCTCCTGGGAAACACACAGGTCCCAGGAGATAGCGGGGACCAGTTATGACGCGCAGCGCGACTCGCGCATGCGCAGTAGGGAACCGGGAAGTGAAGCCGCAACGCTTCACTTCCTGATTCCCTCACCTAGGATGGCGGCGGCAGCTGCCGAGAGTCAAGCGATTTATCGGCTTCGGCTGCCGACATCGCTGGACCCTGGGACAGGTAAGTGGTATTAAAAGTCAGCAGCTGCAGTATTTGTAGCTGCTGGCTTTTAATATTTTTTTTTCAGGTGGACTGCCTCTTTAAGAGGGGTGAAGAGAATAGAGGACAGGCCCAATAATAAACCAGCAGCTCCACCGAGAGTTATTGCTACAACAACAACCAAGTTTTTCTGCAAATCAGGGATTAAGCTGCATATCATTAATGGCAACAACATGGACTCACCAAGATCATCCTACTTTTTCAAGGCAGTACCTATGCTCCAGAAATCTTTCAAATGTTTTTTCAGGAATTTAACAATTACTAATTCTCAGGAATTTTTTCATTGCTAATTATAAAAAAAAAATCATAGCTCAGAGATAGACAAGTAGCTTTTAAATCTACATTCCTGGATTGGTTATTAAAGGATTGAAGTCTCTTCATGTTAACTCCATACCAGTCACTGAACAATGTATTTATTAGGTCTTCAGCAAACACCAATCTGATAAAGCAGACTTCCCTACTGAAGATCTGGTGGAGAAAGTGTTTGAAGGGCTTCAGCACTGTATGAAAGGTGGCTATTAATGAACATTGGAGATATATATATATACACACACACACACACACAATGCTGTGAAAAAAGTATTTGCCCCCTTTCTGATTTTTTATTTTTTTGTATATTTGTCACACTTAAATGACTCAGATCATCAAACAACTTTTATAATTGCACAAAGATAACCTGAGTAAATACAAAGTGCAGTTTTTAAATGATGGTTTCATTTATTAAGGCAAAAAAGCTGTCCAAACCTGCCTGGCTTTATGTGAAAAAGTAATTGCCCCCTAAACCTAAACCTAATAACTGTTTGTGCCACCCTTGGAGGCAACAACTGCAATCAAGCATTTGCGATAACTGGCAATGAGTCTTTCACACTGCTGTGGAGCAATTTTGGCTCACTCTTCTTTGCAGAATTGTTTTAATTCAGCCACATTGGAGGGTTTTCCAGCATGAACAGCCTGTGTAAGGTCATGATACAGCATCTCAATTGGATTTAAGTCCAGGCTTTGACTAGGCCACTCCAAAACCTAAATTTTGCTTTGTTTGAACCATTTGGAGGTGGACTTGCTGTTGTATTTTGGATCATTGTCCTGCTGCATAACCCAAGTGCACTTGAGCTTGAAGTCATGAACTTATGGCTGAACATTCTCCTTTAGGATTTTCTGGTAGAGTTTAGAATTCATGGTTCCATCAATTATGGTAAGTCGTCCAGGTCCTGAAGCTGTAAAGCAGCCCCAGGTCATCACATCACCACCATGTCTGACTGTTGGTATGATGTTCTTGTTATGAAATGCTTTATTAGTTTTATGCCAGATGTAACGGGATGCACACCTTCCAAAAAGTTATCTTTTTGTCTCATCAGTCGACACAATATTTGTCTAAAAGTCTTGGGGATAACCAAGATGTTTTTTGGTAAATGTGAGATGAGTCTTTGTGTTCTTTTTGGTCAGCAGTGGCTTTGGCCTTGGAACTCTCCCATGGATATCATTGTTGCCCACTCTCTTTCTTATTGTTGAATCATGAACACTGATCTTACCTGAGGCAAGTGAGGCCTGAAGTTCTTTAGATGTTGTTCTGGGTTGTTTACATGTTTCCCCTTAAACCACTCAAGTGTTGCTTTAGCAGTGTGTTTGGGGACATTGTCCTGATGGAAGGTGAACCTCCATCCTAGCCTCAAATCACACACAGAGTGGTACAGGTTTTGCTCAAGAATATACCTGTATTTAGCACCATCCATCTTTCCCTCAACTCTGACCAGTTTACTAGTCCCGACCGCTGAAAAACATCCCCAGAGCATGATGCTGCTACCACTGTGTTTCACTGTGGGGATGGTGTTCTTTGGGTGATGTGATGTGTTGGGTTTGCACCAGACATAGCGTTTTCTTTTATGGCCTAAAAGTTCAATTTTAGTCTCATCAGACCAGAGCACATTCCTCCATACATTTTGGGAGTCTCCCACATGCCTTTTTGCAAACTCAAAATGTGCCATTTTGTTTTTCGCTGAAAGTAATGGCTTTCTTCTGGCCACGCTGCCATAAAGCCCAACTCTATGGAGCGTACAACTTATTGTCGCCCTATGTACAGATACTCCAGTCTCTGCTGTGGAACTCTGCAGCTGCTCCAGGGTTACCTTAGGTCTCTGTGCTGCCTCTCTGATTAATGCCCTCCTTTCCCGGTCCATTAGTTTTGGTGTGCGGCCATCTCTTTGCAGGTTTGCTGTTGTGCCATGTTCTTTCCATTTGGTTATGATAGATTTGATGGTGCTCCTAGGGATCATCAAAGATTTGGATATTTTTTTTATAACCTAACCCTGACTTGTACTTCTCAACAACATTGTCCCTTACTTGTTTGGAGAGTTTCTTGGTCTTCATAGCAGTGTTTGGTTAGTGGTGCCTCTTGCTTAGGTGTTGCAGCCTCTGGGGCCTTTCAAAAAGGTGTGTATATGTAATGACAGATCATGTGACACTTAGATTGCACACAGGTGGACATCATTATACTAATAATGTGACTTCTGAAGGTAATTGGTTGCACCAGAGCTTTTTATGGGCTTCATAACAAAGGGGTGAATACATATACACATGCCAATTATCATTTTTTTATTTCTGAAAAATAAGTTTTATTTATATATTTTTCTAATTTTACTTCACCAACTTAGACTATTGTGTTCTGATCCATCACCTATAATCCAGATTAAAAAACATTGAACTAAAGGCTGTAATGTAACCAAATAGGTAAAAAGCCAAGGGGGGTGAATACTTTTGCAAGGCACTGTATGCTATTTTATATTAAAAATATCTGAATTCTTGTCTTTCCTGACTTAATAAAAGCTCCAGCATGCCTATCAGACAGATTTCTATCTATCCCATTTATACCTCTTTTTAGTTCATTTTCAGATTATACAAGCTTTTAAATTATGTTTTAAATAATAGCTTCTCAAGCTCCATCCTTCATTATTTCTTAATCATAAAAAGATAATTGACAATCAAGCCCATTAGGAGGCAATCAAGAGTTGGCTCTGCAATTGTTGGAAGAATAATACTCAGGAAAGTTTTGTTTCTAAGTAATGAACAGTTAATAAATGACTTGAGGTCAGCTTTAGTTCTGCTAAAAAAACAGAATGAACACCTTTGGCAAGATCTTACAAAGAGTCTTTGTTCTTTAGGCTTTTGCTTAAGCAACAAGCAAAACAAAATATAATATGATCTTCTAAAACTGGAGATGCTAAATGAGTTCCCCTAGGAGAACCCATAGCATAGAAACGTGAGCTGATATTTCTGTTTAGTTTGACGTAAAAGCTACAGGGTATCTTCTACGCAGGGGTGGCTCCACCCATTTTTTGCTGGTGCTGTGAATATACAGGTAAGTGTGGGATCTAAGTCACTGATAGTAGATCCCATATTATCGTATAAGACGATGTACCATACTGAATAATGCTTAGTCAGAAATAGAAAATGTAATGCTATATAGTAAACAATCATGGTGTAATAATAATAATAATAATAATAATAGACTTTAGCACCCATATTATATTGAAGAGGGAAAAGCTGTGGTGCTCAGAATGTTCTGCTGTGAATAGTGTGAATGCCCACATTGTGGGGAACAGTGAGTGGGAGATAAAGAGGCTTAGTTAAATAGATTATATCTATAACTATTCTCTGTATATATCACACACATGTGCTATAGCTCTTCTATCCAGAAAAAAACTCATTTTATTACCTAATTACTGTTCCACTGATAGGAATCCCACAGACACACAGAAACTTCAAGACAGAGAATTATTTTGAATAAGTTAATGACATATGTTTTTCTGCATAGAGAACAGGGCCGGTACAAGGCAGGAGCAGATGCCCTGGGCGGTACAATTTTCTGGTGGGGGCGGCGCAGGTGAAATGCAGCAGTGCACTTCACAACTGTGTGTGTGACTGTATACAATAGCTGCCAGCGCCGCTAATCATGGCCCATCCATCATTCTAGGCGGGTGCCACAAGCAAAGGCAGAGGGGGAGGGGCGCCGAAGCCCAGTTGCCCCTCCCGCATGCTCTCCACGCCGGGAAATGATAGGAGCGGTGAGCGGGTGCGCGGAGGAGGAACTGTGCTGCCCCCCTCGAGCCGCCGCTGTACAGGAGAGGGATCGCTGTTTCCTACCCATTCCCCCTTCCTCCTTCTGTCAGCAGCAGGGAGAGCAGCTGTGTCTCTGTGTAGAGAGAGCAGCTGCGGGATCGTCTTTCCCCCTTCTCATGCTGCTGTACTCGGGAGTGGGAAGCGGCGCCCTTTCCTTCCTATTGGGCAGAAGAAGAAAAAAAAGAAACACAAAGGAGGATCATGGGACAGGTAGTCCCGAGGACTGGCCCATTGCAATCCTAAGAGAGAAAATGCGGCCCCCAGCATGCCCAACTGAAGGGGAGGGAGAGAGGCAGGCTATGACAGCAGGTGACCGTTGCAAGTGACATGTGGCATCTGACAGCAGGTGACGGTGGCAAGTGACAGGTGGCTTCTGGCAGCAGGTGATGTTGTCAAAGCACTTGTGGCATCTGGCAGCAGGTGATGGTGGCAAGTTACACGTGGCATCTGGCAGCAGGTGATGGTGGCAAGTAACACGTGGCATCTGGCAGCAGGTGACGTTGGCAAGTGACATGTGGCATCTGGCAGCAGGTGACAGTGGCAAGTGACACGTGGCATCTGGCAGCAGGTGATGGTGGTAAGTGACATGTGACATCTGACAGCAGGTGACGGTGGCAAGCGACATGTGGCATCTGGCAGCAGGTGACGTCGGCAAGTGACTTGTGGCATCTGGCAGCAGGTGACGGTGGCAAGTAACAAGTTGCATCTGGCAGCAGGTGACGTGGCAAGTGACATGTGGCATCTGGCAGGAGATGGCGGTGGCACGTGACATGTGGCATGTGGCAGGAGGTGACGTGGCAAGTGACATCTGGCAGCAGGTGACGGTGGTAAGTGACATGTGTCTTCTAGCAGCAGGTGACGGTGGCAAGTGACATATTGCATCTGGCAGCAGGTGACAGTGGCAGCAGGTGATGGTGACAAGTACAATACAGGGCTCTTCACAGAGGGAATGATCTCTTTTTCACAGGAAACATAGTTAATTCCCACTGACTCTTTCTTTACACCGGGGGGGGGGGGGGTGCAGTTTGCTATCTTCTTCTTCTCCCTGGGCACCGAATGACCTTGTCCCGGCACTGATAGAGAATATATGCAGAAAGCTACTGTAAAACCTATTGCCTGAGCTTCATTAAAATAGTGGGGGACTGCCTAACAACCAGCCATTAACACATTATTCAGGAGCATGTAATGCACAATACAACAAATAGAGTTCCAGAATCATAAGTATATAATGTACAGAGAACAGTGGTCAGGAGTGTATAATGTACAGAGAACAGTAGTCAGAAGTACATAACGTACTGAGCTAGAATGTAACATATAGCCAAGAACACAAGGGTCAGGAATATGCATCATACAGCAGAGCATGCAGTGTACTGGTCAGGAGTATGTAATGTACATCCCAGTGTACAGAGTACAGTGGTCAGGACTATGCAATGTACAGCACAGCCAATGTGCATCAGCCATAAGTATGTATGTATGTATGTATGTCTGCAGACTGCTGGTTGGAAGCTAAACAGTGGGGACCTTGAGTGGAGAGTGAACAAGTTTTGCTTTTTGACTGCTGGTGATTGCTGGGTTGCATTTTTAGGTTCTTTTTGGGGCCTTTCCTTGTAGCTTTTTAACACCTTTTTCTGACACTTTTTGAACAGCTTTTTTTTTTCTTTGCTTCCTTCAGCCTACTAATTAAGGGGAGTGGTTAATTGGTCGCAGGTGCTTGAGGCCTATATAACCTTGTGTAGAACTCATTGTGAGCCTGTTCATCTTTGGGTTTCCTGGAACTTAGACCAAGTGGAACTGGACTAAGTGATGAGTTAAAAACCAGAGTTTAAAACAGGAGGTTATAACAGGGGTCATAGTACCCGTGTAGTGTGAGTACCTGAGTGTTGTCTGAGTAGTGTGTGTGGATCATTAGTACTTGAGTACTGTGTACTTGTGTATTGTGAGTGCACGTAGGTCTGCGAGTGCACGTAGGTCTGCACATAGGTCTGCGAGTGCACGTAGGTCTGCACGTAGGTCTGCGGGTGCACATAGGTCTGCACGTAGGTCTGCGAGTGCACGTAGGTCTGCGAGTGCACAAAGGTCTGCACGTAGGTCTGCGAGTGAATAATTTTGCTCTGCGGGTGCACGTAGGTCTGCGAGTGCACGTAGGTCTGCACGTAGGTCTGCGAGTGCATGTAGGTTTGCGAGTGAACGTAGGTCTGCACGTAGGTCTGCGAGTGCACTTAGGTCTGCATGTGGGTCTGTGAGTGCACGTAGGTCTGTGAGTGCACATAGGTCTGCACGTAGGTCTGTGAGTGCGCGTAGGTCTGCGAGTGCATGTGGGTCTGCCAGTGCACTTGGGTCTGTGAGTGCATGTGGGTCTGCAAGTGCACGTGGGTCTGTGAGTGCACGTGGGTCTTCGAGTGCACATAGGTCTGCACGTGGGTCTGTGAGTGCACGTGGGTCTGCGAGTGCACGTAGGTCTGCACGTGCACCTAGGTCTGCGAGTGCACGTAGGTCTGCACGTAGTTCTGTGAGTGCACGTAGGCCTGAAAGTGCACGTAGGTCTGTGGGTACCTGTATATTGTCTTGTTGAGTACCTGTGTATTGTCTTGTTGAGTACCTGTGTATTATCTTGTTGATTTTGCGGAATGTATGCGTTTCTTGATCATCCAATCGAGGGTGAATACTTCTATGCAAAATGTAAGCACATTGTTTCTCTGGAAGCCCAGGTTCTGAATCTGGGGAAGCAACTGTCAGCACTGAGAAATCCCTCCATACTAAAGGAGAGTCAGGAACGTACACAGCAGGTGCCGGCAGGGGCCAGCACAGAGGCGGGTGGAGACAAAGAGGTGCAGGCACTAGGAAAGAGTAGATGGGTGACAGTCAGGAAGGGTAGAGGGGGAAGTGCCAGGGAGGCCGATCCAGGGCTGGAGCATCCCAATAAGTATGCTCCATTGAGTGACATTGATGAAACCAGTCAAGGACCAGCACTGCTGGAGCAGAGGGACTCTCCTAGCTGCCAGGTGGTAGAACTCCTCCAGTGAGAGTGGGGGGAAGCGAAGGGAAAGGAAAGACAGATTCTGGTAGTAGGGGACTCAATTCTTAGAAAGACAGAGAGGCCAATCTGTAACAAAGACCTGAATCGCCGAACTGTATGTTGTCTACCGGGCACTCGGGTTCGGCACATCACGGATCTTGTGGACAGATTACTGGGAGGGGCTGGGGAAGACCCGGCTGTCATGGTGTACGTTGACACCAATGACAAAGTCAGAGGCAGATGGAGTGTCCTAAAGAATGATTTTAGGGACATGGAAGCTAAATTGAGGAAAAGGACCTCCAAGGTAGTATTCTCAGGAATACTACCAGTACATTGAGCCACACCAGAAAGGCAGAGGGAGATTAGGGAAGTAAACAAGTGGCTGAAGAGCTGGTGTAGTAAAGAGGGGTTTGGGTTCCTGCAGTACTGGGCCGACTTCTCAGTCGATAACCAGTACTATAGAAGGGATGGACTGCACCTAAATGAGGAGGGTGTAGATTAGCTGGGAATGAAGATGGACAAAAAATTAGAGGGGTTTTTTAAACTAGGCGATGGCGGGGAGGGTCCAGAGGTAGAGATAGTCAATGTGGAACATATTCCAGAGGGTAGTATTGGGGGCATTAGTGATAGGTTGACCAAAGCACATAAACCCAAGGTAAGTATAGTAGAAAGTCCTAGTTGCAATCTCCGAGTACCCAATAAGAGGATAACATGCGACCGGCTTAAACTACGTGGCATGTTCACCAATGCCAGGAGCCTGGTGGACAAGATGGGTGAACAAGAGATACTGTTGTACGAGGAGGATTTGGATTTTGTGGGAATTTCAGAGACCTGGTTCAACAGCTCTCATGATTGGCTGGCAACCATTCAAGGGTATACCCTTTATCGCAAGGATAGAGAGGGTAAAAAAGGGGGAGGGGTATGCCTATATATCAATAATAATGTACAAGTGAATGTGAGAGATGACATCACTAAGGGAGCTAGGGAGGAGGTGGAATCCTTATGGGTAGAGCTCCAAAGGGATGAAGCTAAGGGGAAAACAATACTGGGAGTATGCTATAGGCCCCCTAACCTGAGGGAGGAAAAGGAAGACAGATCTCCTATCACAAATTGGATTAGAAGCAAGGATGGGAAGTGTTATCATAATGGGGGATTTTAATTATCCAGACATAGACTGGGTGGAGGGAACCACACATTCATCTAAGGCTCCCCAGTTCCTAAATGTCTTGCAGGACAATTTTATGAGTCAGATGATAGACACACCAACTAGAAATAAAGCATTACTGGATCTACTAATTACCAACAATACAGACTTGATCACAGATGTGGATATATGGGGCAATTTAGGTAACAGCGATCACAGGTCAATTGGCTTCAGTATAAGTCACACAAATAGGAAACATAAGGGGAATACAAAGACACTGAATTTCAAAAGAGCCAACTTCCCTAAACTATGAACCTTGCTAGAAGGCATAAATTGGGATAAAGTCTTAGGAACAAAGAACACAGAGGATAGATGGGTTTGCTTTAAGAGCATATTAAATAAGGGCATTAGCCAATGCATCCCATTGGGTAATAAATTTAAAAGCGTGAACAAAAGTCCTGGATGGCTTAACTGCAATGTAAAAATGCATATAAAAGCAAAGGAGAGGGCCTTCAAAAAATACAGGGTTGAGGGATCATCCTCAGCTTTCAGACTTTACAAAGAATGCAACAAGAAATGTAAGGGTGCAATAAGGACGGCTAAGATAGAACATGAAAGACACAAAGCGGAGGAGAGCAAATAAGATCCCAAGAAATTCTTTAAGTATGTAAACAGTAAAAAAGGAGGACAGACCATATTGGCGCCATAAAGAATGAGGAAGGACATCTGGTTACAAAGGATGGGGAGATGGAGAAGGTATTGAATTTATTCTTCTCCTCAGTCTTCACAAGGGAATCGGGGGGCTTCAGTAACCAAAACTGCAGTGTTTATCCTCATGACACATCACAGGAAGCACCTCCAAGGTTAACAGAGGACAGAATTAAAATTAGACTTGGGAAACTTACCATTAATAAATCACCGGGACCAGATGGCTTGCACCCGAGAGTACTTAGGGAACTCAGTCAAGTAATTGCCAGACCATTGTTAATAATTTTTACTGACAGTCTACTGACTGGAATGGTACCAGCTGATGGGAGAAAAGCCAATGTAGCACCAATATTTAAAAAGGGCCCAAAATACATCCCTGGGAATTACAGACCAGTTAGCCTAACATCAATAGTATGTAAACTCTTGGAGGGGATGATAAGGGAGTATATACAAGATTTGAGTAATGAGTACGGTATCATTAGCAGTAATCAGCATGGATTCATGAAGAATCGTTCTTGCCAAACCAGTCTATTAACCTTCTATGAGGAGGTGAGTTGCTATCTAGATAAAGGAAGGCCCGTAGACGTGGTGTATCTGGATTTTGCAAAAGCATTTGACACAGTTCCCTATAAACGTTTACTGTACAAAATAAGGTCCATTGGCATGGACCATAAGGTGAGTACATGGATTGAAAACTGGCTTCAAGGGAGAGTTCAGAGGGTGGTGATAAATGGGGAGTAATCAGAATGGTCAGGGGTGGGTAGTGGGGTCCCCCAGGGTTCTGTGCTGGGACCAATCCTGTTTAATTTGTTCATAAAGGACCTGGACGATGGGGTAAACAGTTCAATCTCTGTATTTGCGGACAATACTAAGCTAAGCAGGGCAATTACTTCTCCGCAGGATGTGGAAACCTTGCAAAAAGATCTGAACAAATTAATGGGGTGGGCAACTACATGGCAAATGAGGTTCAATGTAGAAAAATGTAAAATAATGCATTTGGGTGGCAAAAATATGAATGCAATCTATACATTGGGGGAGAACCTCTGGGGGAATCTAGGATGGAAAAGGACCTGGGGGTCCTAGTAGATGATAGGCTCAGCAATGGCATGCAATGCCAAGCTGCTGCAAACAAAGCAAATAGAATATTGGCATGCATTAAAAAGGGGATTATTCCAGCGATAAAACAATAATTCTCTCGCTCTTCAAGACTCTGATCCGGCTGCACCTAGAGTATGCTGTCCAGTTCTGGGCACCAGTCCTCAAGAAGGATGTACTGGTAATGGAGCGCGTACAAAGAAGGGCAACAAAGTTAATAAAGGGTCTGGATATTATTAGTTATGAGTAGGGATGAGCTTCGAGTTCGAGTCGAACTCATGTTCGACTCGAACATTGGCTGTTCGCAAGTTCGCCGAACAGCGAACAATTTGGGGTGTTCGCGGCAAATTCGAATGCCGCGGAACACCCTTTAAAAGTCTATGGGAGAAATTAAAAGTGCTAATTTTAAAGGCTAATATGCAAGTTATTGTCATAAAAAGTGTTTGGGGACCCAGGTCCTGCCCCAGGGGACATGGATCAATGCAAAAAAAAGTTTTAAAAACGGACGTTTTTTCAGGAGCAGTGATTTTAATAATGCTTAAAGTCAAACAATAAAAGTGTAATATCCCTTTAAATTTCGTACCTGGGGGGTGTCTATAGTATGCCTGTAAAGGGGCGCATGTTTCCTGTGTTTAGAACAGTCTGACAGCAAAATTACATTTTGAAGGAAAAAACTCATTTAAAACTACCCGCGGCTATTGCATTGCCGACAATACACATAGAAGTTCATTGATAAAAACGGCATGGGAATTCCCCAAAGGGAATATTACACTTTGACTTGACGGGACTTCCCTGTGACGTCACGGGGAATGCCACAGGGAAGTCCCGTCATGTCCCGTGCGTCAGAGGGGGGCGGGGCCGCCCCCCGTTATTTAACGTTATTTTACTGTCAGACGAGGAGCGCCGTCACACAGCGGGAGCCTCCCTCCATGCCAGCATGGGTGCGGAGCGGCCCGGAGAAGAAAATGAAGAAGAGAAGAAGAGAAGAAAAGAAGAAGAGAAGAAGATGAAGAAGATGAAGAGAAGAGCGGGAGCCTCCCCCCCATGCCATGGGTGCGGAGCGGCCCGAGGAGAAGAAGATAGAAGACGCCGCGGAGGAGATGCTGGACGAGAACGCCGGAGGACGAACCAGAAGAGCCAGAAGAACCAGAAGAACCAGAAGATGAAGGAAGATAGAAGAAAGAAGAAGTATTTAATTAAAGGAATTGTCAAAAACTGTCTCTTGTAATTTTTAACATTTTTGACAGTTTTTTAGTGAAATGGTAGGGGTACTTTTGTACCCCCTTACCATTTCACACAGGGGGGGGCCGGGATCTGGGGGTCCCCTTGTTAAAGGGGGCTTCCAGATTCCGATAAGCCCCCCGCCCGCAGACCCCCACAACCACCGGCCAGGGTTGTGGAGATGAGGCCCTTGTCCTCATCAACATGGGGACAAGGTGTTTTGGGGGCTACCCCAAAGCACCCTCCCAATGTTGAGGGCATGTGGCCTGGTACGGTTCAGGAGGGGGGGGGCTGCACTCTCGTCCCCCCCTCTTTTCCTGCGGCCTGCCAGGTTGCGTGCTCGGATAAGGGTCTGGTATGGATTTTTGGGGGGACCCCACGCCGTTTTTTTTTTTTTTTTTTTTTGGCGCGGGGTTCCCCTTAAAATCCATACCAGACCTGAAGGGTCTGGTATGGAATTTAGGGGGAACCCCACGTCATTTTTTTTTTTTAATTTTGGCCGGGGTTCCCCTTAATATCCATACCAGACCTGAAGGGCCTGGTATGGAATTTAGGGGGACCCCCACGTCATTTTTTTTTTAAATTTTGGTTCGGGGTTCCCCTTTGGGGAATTCCCATGCCGTTTTTATCAATGAACTTCTATGTGTATTGTCGGCAATGCAATAGCCGCGGGTAGTTTTAAATGAGTTTTTTCCTTCAAAATGTCATTTTGCTGTCAGACTGTTCTAAACACAGGAAACATGCACCCCTTTACAGGCATACTATAGACACCCCCCAGGTACGAAATTTAAAGGGATATTACACTTTTATTGTTTGACTTTAAGCATTATTAAAATCACTGCTCCTGAAAAAACGTCCGTTTTTAAAACTTTTTTTTGCATTGATCCATGTCCCCTGGGGCAGGACCCAGGTCCCCAAACACTTTTTATGACAATAACTTGCATATTAGCCTTTAAAATTAGCACTTTTGATTATTCATGTTCGTGTCCCATAGACTTTAACGGTGTTCGCGTGTTCGAACGAACTTTTTTCCTGTTCGCATGTTCTGGTGCGAACCGAACAGGGGGGTGTTCGGCTCATCCCTAGTTATGAGGAAAGGTTGTGAGCACTGAACTTATTTTCTCTGGAGAAGAGATGCTTCAGAGGGAATATGATTTCAATTTACAAATACTGCACTGGTGACCCCACAATAGGCATAAAACTTTTTCGCGGAAGGGAGTTTAACAAGACTCGTGGCCACTCATTAAAATTAGAAGAAAAGAGGTTTAACCTTAAACTACATAGAGGGTTTTTTACTGTGAGAGCGGCAAGGACGTAGAATTCCCTTCCACAGTCGGTGGTCTCAGCAGGGAGCATCGATAGTTTCAAGAAACTATTAGATAAGCACCTGAACGACCACATCATACAGGGATATACAAGATAATACTGACATATAATCACACACATAGGTTGGACTTGATAGACTTGTGTCTTTTTTCGACCTCACCTACTATATAACTATATATGTAACTATGTAGCATATAAGACAGTGTACTGAGTACAGTGAAGAAACAAATACGAAGACGCTGCGCAAAAGGTTTAAAGTGTTGTCATTTTGCACATTTATAAATAAAAAACCTATTAAAACCCACACACATAGAGTATCTCACAAAAGTGAGTACACTCTCACATTTTTGTAAATATTTTATTACATCTTTTGTGACAACACTGAAGAAATGACACTTTGCTACAATGTAAAGTAGTGAGTGTACAGCTTTTATAGCAGTGTAAATTTTCTGTCCCTTCAAAATAACTCAAAACATAGCCATTAATGTCTAAACCTCTGGCAGCTAAAGTGAGTACACCCCTAAGTGAAAATGTCCAAATTGGGCCCAAAGTGTCAATATTTTGTGTGGCTACCATTATTTTCCAGCATTGCCTTAACCCTCTTGGGCAGGTTGCCACTGGAGTCCTCTTCCACTCCTCCATGACGACATCACAGACCTGGTGGATGTTGGAGACCTTGCACTTTTCCACCTTCTGTTTGAGGATGCCCCACAGATGCTCAATAGCGTTTAGGTCTGGGGATATGCTTGGCCAGCCCATTACCTTTACCCTCAGCTTCTTTAGCAAGGCAGTGGTCATCTTGGAGGTGTGTTTGGGGTTGCTATCATGGAATACTGCCCTGCGGCCCAGTCTCCAAAGGGAGGGGATCATGTTCTGCTTCAGCATATCACAGTAGATGTTGGCATTCATGGTTTCATCAATGAACTGTAGCTCCCCAGTGCCGACAGCACTCATGCAGCCCTAGACCATGACACTCCCACCACCATGCTTGACTGTAGGCAAGACACACTTGTCTTTGTACTTCTCACCTGGTTGCTGCCACACACGCTTGACACCATCTGAACCAAATACGTTTATCTTGGTCTCATCAGACCACAGAACATGGTTCCAGTAATCCATGTCATTAGTCTACTTGTCTTCAGCAAACTGTTTGCAGGCTTTCTTTTGCATCATCTTTAGAAGAAGCTTCCTCCTGGGATGACAGCCATGTAGACCAATTGGATGCAGTGTGTGGCATATGGTCTGAGCACTGACAGGCTGACTCCCCACCCTTAACCCTCTGCAGCAATGCTGGCAGCACTCATACATCTATTTTCCAAAGACAACCTCTGGATATGAAGCTGAGCACATGCACTCAACTTTTTTGGTCGACCATGGCGAGGCCTGTTCTGAGTGGAACCTGTCCTGTTAAACCACTGTATGGTCTTGGCCACCATGCTGCAGCTCAGTTTCAGGGTCTTGGTAATCTTCTTATAGTCTAGGTCATCTTTATGTAGTGCAACAATTCTTTTTTTCAGATCCTCAGAAAGTTCTTTGCCATGAGGTGCCACGTTGAACTTCCAGTGACCAGTATGAGAGAGTGAGAGCGATAACACCAAATTTAACACACCTGCTCCCCATTCACACCTGAGACCTTGTAACACTAATGAGTCACATGACACCGGAGAGAGAAAATTACTAATTGGGCCCAATTTGGACATTTTCACTTAGGGGTGTACTCACTTTTGTTGCCAGTGATTTAGACATTAATGGCTGTGTGTTGAGTTATTTTGAGGGGACAGCAAATTTACACTGTTATACAAGCTGTACACTCACTACTTTACATTGTAGCAAAGTGTCATTTCTTCAGTGTTGTCACATGAAAAGTTATAATAAAATATTTACAAAAATGTGAGGGGTCTACTCACTTTTGTGAGATACTGTACATGAAAGCAAAGGACATCAAGACCGTAAGAGCACAGAAGAGTCACGTGTCCTGGTAAGAGATCTCCAGCCCTGTCCGGGGCAGAGTCAGCACACCTCAACAAAGGAATCATCCTCTAGACCCCGCTTGTCAGGGTTAATTAATGTTAAGCAATAGAGGTAGTCCCTGATGAAGGGGAGGTCCTTCCCAAAACATGTACCTGCATCATTGTGACATCACAACTGGGGTGGTATCATAATGAGTGGATTCTAGATGGTGATTATTTTCTTTACCCACGTGGCTCCTTTTTCCATCTGAGGCTGTCCGAGGTGCAATGACTCTGCCCATGGCCAGGGCTGGAGATCTCCTGCCTCCCTATGTTATCATGTTTCTGAATGAGTTTTAATAGTTTTTTTTTTTTTTTTTTAACTGATCTTAGTTTTTAGTGACGTTTAAATGGTTTATTCATACCAAGCTGGTCCAAATGAACTATTACCTTCACTACTAGATGTGCTCACGGTGTGTGCTGTATAAGCTGTATGTACCTAAGCTCAGGGCTTTTTTTCAGGGGGAACATAGTGGAACTCAGTTCCACCACCTCTGGCTCAGACCCTTTGGTGCCTGCTCACCACAATCACTTGTAAACACAGAAGTCTGGTTTCTGTGTTTACAAGTGACAGCTCTGCACTCTGTATGTAATGCAATCCAGGTATTTAATGCCCCTTTAAGACCCTCCTACTGTTTTCGTGAAATTTGACTGAACACACCCACTATTTGATGTGATTTGGAGGGTGTGTGTTGGGGGAGGGGTTTTGTGGGGCCGTGGTTAAGTTCCAGCACCTATTGTTTGAGAAAAAAAGCCCTGCCTAAGCTACATAAAGTATGGAAACTTTATCAGATGGAAACACCCCAGGGACTTGCGGTGAGGTCAGTGGCTGATGAGGGACTGGCTAGCATCAGAGCCAGATACACACGGGTTACATATTCACAAGTTACGTATAAGATCTGAATTATTCATGAAACTGTTTTTTGTCCAAAAAAAACACATTTGAAAAATTGCTGCGCACATACAGTGTGACATAAAAAGTTGCAACGACCTCCATTTTATTCCCTAGGTATCTGCTAAGAAAATTATATATTATGATTGGGGATTCTGAGTAATTTTCTAGCAAAAAATAATGTAATTTTTACATGTAGGAGAGAAGTGTCAGAATTGGCCTGGGTGACAAATGGTTAATTACCATAAGTAATTAATATACAAATAATTATTATATATTTTTTTAAGGTAATTTACTATTTTTTCAAAAACTGTACTCAATCTTAACTTAACTTGGCTTAACAGACAAATTACTGAAGTTTGAATTTATAACTTCAAACCAGCAATTTCACAGTAAATAGATAAATAATACATTTTATGCTATAACATATAGCATAATAATATATTATTTAGCTTGATTAAGAAAGCACCTTTTCAGCAGCAGCAAATTCTCCCTCCTAACTGTGAGAGAAAAACATGGCATTGTGGGTAAACCTTATACCCATAAACCCATGTTTTTTTCCTTGTAGATAAGAGGGCTGGGCTGGAAGGGAGAATTTGTCTTTTAGACACATGCCCCCTTCTATGACACTGCAGTGAGAGGAGAACCTCCACTGCAGCATTTTATTGGACAGCTTGGACCAATGGTGCTTTACCATTGGTCCAAGGCTCCAAGCTGTCCATTGAGCTTAGTGCCTCTGGGAAGAAGTCAGAGGCACTGTGAGCTCATACTCTCAGTCTGCTGCAAACAGTGTGTGCCAGCTTGTATTTAAACTGGCCGCTCTGTATGTACTGTAGCTTTTGACTGGCTGCGCAAGGACCCCCTTATCTCCAGAACCATAGGTGCCAGGAGCCCCAAATTTGATCAGTGGTGGGGTAGGACTTTGGCTATCTACCACCCAAATTTGGGGTCTCTGTGACTCCAGGTCACCGAGCTACAACCCTAGAAGCTCAATTGTTTTTTGGGGTTTTTTTTTATGTTCATGGCTCACCACCTCCCCCTGCACGTTCCTGCAACACCCTTGATCTTGTATTCTCCCCACTCTGCACTCCTTGCAACCTTTCCAACACCTCATTTCCTCTCTTTGATCACAACCTTATTAATTTCACAGTAACCCTGTCCTTAACCCCCTATCTCCCAAAACAGCAAACAGTAATCTGTAAAAACCTCCACCCCTCCAATTCTTCACTACTCTATTCTAATACTGACTACCTCTATGACATATTTTCACCCCTGTCCTGCCCTGACCTAGTCACCTACTTCCAAGTGGGTTCCAGGGAGGGGATGATGGGATTGCATACCATAACTGGGTGCCTGAGTAAGTGGAGGAGGAAAGTGAGAGAGAGGCACAACATCAGCGAAAGGGTCAAATTTCAGAGGGATGGAGGGAACAGCCCTCCACTACAGGGAGGGCAACAATTAAAGGGCAATATTATGTGCCAACACACCTATTCCACCATTCAACAATAATCTTTGCATCCACAGCAACATCTGAAACCTCAATTGATAGGGATAGAGTCTGACTAGGAGTTTGGGAGACATAACTTATGGCACATCAAGCAGGGAAGAGGGTAAGCTAGGGGACACGCTTAGTAGAGCCAAGCATAGGCCGTGCTCAAAGTTACCAAGCCACATCCTGCCATCTCCTGCTTGACCAGGCAGATGTCTTTTTCCCAGCTACTCTAATGAAAGAAAAAATATTTATTTTATTTATGGTACTTATACAGTGCTCCCAATTTACACATACATTGTATATTCACATCAGTCCCTGCCCTCAAGGAGCTTACAATCTAAGGTTCCTAACTTACATTCATACATACACATACTAGGGGCAACTTAGACAGGATCCAATTAACCTACCAGCATGTCTTTGGAGTGTGGGAGGAAACCAAAGGACCCAGAGGAAACCCACACAGGTACAGGGAGAACATGCAAACTCCAGGCAGGTAGTGTCCTGGTTGGGATTCAAACCAGTGAGCCTTTTGCTACTAGGGGAAAGTGCTAACCACTACACCAATGTGCTGCCTGAATATGCACCAAGTCATCCCCATACTAAGGGTCTCATTGTCAGCTTGGCAAAATTGATAACTTTACAGCTGCTTCTGTTTAAGCTAGCCGAGTCTACTATCTCCCATGAATTTTTAACCGGTACTGCACAACAGTAGCAGGTACCCAACCACCATTTTTTCACCTAGAAGGCCATCTCTGCCCTCCAACACAACGTGGAAGGTAATGTCTCTTTGTCACTGGATCATTCAGTCAGCAAGGGGGTCCAGCAAGCATGGGCAAGGATGTTACATCTCCATGGCCCATTGGGTCAATTTGATGACAGCTGGAAAGGACGCAGGATGGAGTACATCACTGGAGCTGTTGGTGCTGTCTTATGTCATGCAAACTAATGACTGACAGCTCACTCTCTGCCACCCCCTTCTCTTTATTGGCCTCATCCAATGAATCATCAGAGCCAAAAGCCCTGTGAAAGCAACCAAGAGCCTAAGTAATGGCTCATATAATTGAATGCTATTTTGCAGCTGGTATGCTTGGAAAAAAAACAGCCACACTGGGGCAATATTCTGTCAACTCTTTAGAGGCAGGATAAGAGGTGGCTGACCCCAGTCTACCTTCTACCAGAAAAGGTCAAGTGCGACTGTTAAACCAACCTGCTCTCTGCCCTTCAGCAGGAAAAGTTCATACATGTACCTTGCCTGACACACATCTTCAACCTGGTAGTGAAGTGGTTTTCAGTTTGGTACCCTGGCATCAGGCACAGCCAATTCAAGCAGTTCTACCGAGCCACTGTTTAGCCAGCTGAAATCCAGTGGCAACACCTGCCAACTGCCTGTCACCTGCCTAAAATGCAATATGCCCATCCAGTGATGCTCCACCTTGGCTGTGCTGTACCAGCTGCACACAAATCAGCAGACCATAAATGAGTATGTGTATGAATATGGGACAAGGACTGGCTCTGGTGATCTGTTTTTTTTCACTACATCAGCGGCTCCCCATTTAGGATGTGTACACTGTATTGTCACAGTTTCTGCTTATAAATCAGGCACTGAATATGCAGCAGGAGGAAGAGGAGGATTTCTTACTGTTTCAGGGCCCACTTTATCCTGACTCTGTTCATGTGAGACAACATTAATTACTAGAGGAGTACAAGGTGGAAGAGGGTACAGTTCACCCCTCCAAATCCTGGGTGCTGTAAGTGGATGGGATGAGATGTGTAGACAGGTGCTTGGATAGAATGGAGAGTGAGAGAAACACTGGATGCAGCTCAGTAGCCCTGTGGTGCTGAACTTAGCAGCCATATTAGCAAGAGGAGGAAGTTGTTGAGCAGAAAGAGCTCAATTGACTGCTTAATTGTACTACACTACTAGGGTCACTGCTTTTAGGAGGGACATGCAGAGTTAATGCCCTCTCCACTTGTCTAGCATATCTTTGCTACTTCACTCCCAGTGATGGAATGGGGCCCCGCTGCTCTCCTAGCGTGGGCTCCATGTGCGCCCTCACTTAACTCTTCCTCTTCCATTTCGGCAGAGTCCATAGTGGCAGATTTCCAGAACTGGTGTCTTTGGGTGAATTGTAGATCTTAGAGGTCTCGTACTCTGTAGAAGGCTCTTCATCCATGGGTACTCTGCACTCGGCAGCAGACTGTCCCATGTTGGTTCTATTTTTATACAGCCCAGGACTAGTGGATCGGAACCAAGAAAGACCTGGGAAGCATGTTGACTCTTAACCCTCCCCGCTGGGTCAGCGTTAAACGCAACCTGCTTACAACTGGCCTGCCTGCATTGCCATCTCATGCTGCCTAAACGCTTCCAGTCCAGTTCTTCTGCATTACTGTGTAGCACCTCAAAGTATGCAGTGTATTATGTTACTCAGATGATGCCAGGATGCCACACCCTAATGTTTATGCAGTTGCTACCCCATTTGCAATTTTTTATGCAGAGTCCTTCCTGGGTATTGTCAGTCAGGGTGTCGCAGCTAATGTTTACACAGCTGCTCTATAATTGTAAACTGTATAGTGCTCAATGCAGGCTAAATCATTTTCTGTATCTCACATTTTTTCAGCCAATTTCTGTTCTCTGTTAATCCAAAATATTTGTGGCTATGTGGTTGTGTCTCTAGGAAATCGTGCAGCCTGATTTTTTTAAAATAAAGACTGCAGTTGCAGGAACAGAACTTGTATTAAAGTTAAAGCTTGGCTATTCACCACAAGCCCGGTGGGAAAGCAACTAACTTGGAACACAGTAAAATGTAGCAGAGCAGGTCTTGGGTGTGCCAACAGTGTCTGTCTTGAGGGGAGCAGTGCAGCCTGGCTGATCCGTGCCCAAATGAGGAGGTCTCCAGGAAGCATGTCCCTACCCTTTCCCTACTCATTTGGAACCTTTCTCTGACGCTAATCACTATCCCTGTCAGACAAGTAACCTGACCCCTTACTACCAACATGCAAAATGAGCACCAAGTCTGGAAGCCAGGGCCTTAAATAGGCTCTGCCTGACCAAAGAAGGCTGCCAGAGTCATATGAGTCAGCAGCATCCAATCTGATACCATCCCCAGTGACTCAGGAAACCATAGAGGAACCACGGTCTTGACTCTTGCCTTTCCCTCCAAATGCAATGCTGCTGCAGTCAAATGCCACCTGCAGTGGATAAAATAGACTGCGTCTGCCTACAAGGGCATAGATACTGTTTAGGGAGCCAGCAAAATATTGTATTTGGTTAAATAATGTCTGTGTTTTGATTTCAAGCTGCCTGGTGTCTCTCCTGTTCAAAATGCAGACAATTGCAATTTTTACATTTTTTAAAAGATATTTTTGCAATACTGTCTATGCATTACATTCAATAACCCCTCTTTCTTAAGTGAAAACTTTCACTTTATTATGTTCTTTTTTTCAAAAGCTGAATGGACTATGTGTTATCAGGGCTTCTCAGAAATTCACTTTTCTTTTTGGACACTGCAAAGCTAAATGGGGATGTAGTTTAGTAAATGAGGTCTAAAGGCAACTGTACAATTTTAGCATGTGCTTTGTGTCATCTTACTTCAATCAGAAGGGTTTTGCACAGAGCGGCCCCGATTCCCCTTTTATGGGGTCCCCCGGCGGCACTACTGGCTCCTCCTCTTGCTGTTTTCCAGCTAGTCTAAAACCGCTTTTGACGTGAAGAGATACTTTTTGGTTGCCATGGACATTCTCAAGTTTCCAGCCAGAAAGAACAGTAATTATAATATAAAAATGCAGGCAGTGCACTGGACAAAGCACTAGGGACAAAAGAGAGATGAAATGATTTGATACAGTAATGTAATTTTACAGATTACAGTGTACTGTATGTTATGTATTTTTCACTTTTTTTAATTTGCCGCCAGTCTCCACACCCGTGCGTCGTGACGCTCGCAGGGAACGGAGCTCGGCACAGTGATGAATCAAGTGGCGTACACAGTCCACAGACACAGCGGGGGGACATTGCAGGATCCTGGGGACAAGGTAATTAACTTTACCAGGATACTGCAATGCAATCCCGAGTGTGGCTTAGGGTTACCGCTTTTCAGGGCCGTTTTTATGGCAGAGCAAAAGGGGCAGCTGCCCTAGGCCCTGTTATTGTTGTGGGGCCCAAAGCAGCTACTTCATACTTGCCAACTATCCTAGTTTAAATTCCCTTGTCCCTTGAAGTTTTAGTCCAGTGCTGTGTCCTGATATCTCAGTGTGAAGTGCTGCTACTAATGCTGTCCAGCTCTGTCCCATTATTGAGTACAGATGACTCACCTGCAGACCCTATGTTTACATGTAAATAGCCGGCATTGATATGTAAATAGAGGCAACATTAATATGTAAATAGCTGTGAACCGGCGGCATTCAGATGAAAATAGAGGCGGTATTCATAAGTATATTATGCTCTCCTGAGGTCATATCCACCATCACTTCTGCTGAATTCTGCCCATTGGGGACATAAAGGGGCATGTTTGATAGTCCTGCCTTCAACTGTTTTCATTCAGCCTAACATCAGCCTGTTCTGCAAAGGTAAGTAAATTGGTGGGGGGTAGTGTGGGGTGTGCAGAGGTAGGCAGAGAATCAATTACAGTTTGGGTGCATAGGAGGGGATGTATAGAGGTAAGCAAGGCGGGTGCAAATATGAGCAGAGGAGGCAGGTAGCGTTAAAGGGGTAGAGGGTTGGAGTGGAGAGGATGGGGAAGGTTTGGGGTACAGAGGTTAGCAGGGGTTTTAAGATGTAAAGGTGTACTGACAGGGTGGATAAAGATGTAGGTTGCGTGTAGAGCAGCCCAGTTATTTCAATGGGTTGCTCTATGCACTAGAAATACAAACGAAAGTCACTAACACTTTTTCAAATTCACATGTTTGCACAGTACATGTCAGCAGATGCGTGAGGGTGTTATTAACAATTAATGGCACTGCTGTGTATCTGCTAAAGGGCATCAAGTTTCTGTGGTTTCAGGAAAGCGATTTTGCATGCGTTCCCGACACACACAAATGTGAACGCAGGCTAAATGTCTTAGTTACATTGGTGGTCAGTGTAAATCTCATTACATTGGGGCTTGGTGTAGAATCCTTTCATTCACACTAGTGGCCAGTGTGAAGGTACCCCTTACATTAGATGTCAGTGTAAATCCCTCCTTACATTGGTGGTTACTGTGAATTCTTCTATTACATTAGTGGTTAGTGTAAATCCCCTTTACATTGGTGGTCATTGTAAATCTTCTCATTGCATTGGGGCTTGGTGTACAATCCTTTTATTCACAGTAGTGGCCAGTGTGAAGGTCCCCCTTACATTAAGGGACAGTGTACATCCTAACTTACATTGGTGGTTACTGTGAATTCTTCTATTATATTAAACCCCTATTACAATGGTGGCCAATGTGACAGACGCCTGTCCTCAACAGGACTACGTCCCCGTAAATGCTTCCTTTGTCCAGAACCAGCGCTATCCAAGACCCAGCTTACCCAGTCATTAGCCATAACTCAGTGTAGAATGAAAAAAATCAAACTGTTTATTAGAACACAGAATACAAGCTTTTAAACATTTGAGTAGGAGGTTCCCTGCCTCCTGCTCATATTACTCTAATAATACACCTGTATCCAGAAACCTAAATTACCATGAGCTAATTAACTAATCATTTCCAGACTAGGTGACTCAAAGATATGACCTTTCAGGTCCTAGCCTTTTCGTCTCCTAGCTCCCTAACTACAATACACATTATAGCAGACAATCCAAGACAGGTGGCTGGCTGATGACATCAGCATCTGCTATGAGTCCCAACAGTGTGAAGCAGTCACTATTTCCAATAGGGCATATAGGCCCTATACAGGGTTCTCAGAGTCTGTGTGTCTTGGTGGGACATAAACTTGAATCCAAAGTAACATTACTTCAAGGGTACCCAGGCATACACTTCACAAAAGAGTATTATTCCCTTAAAACCCAGGGCCCATAATCAGTGGTTAAGAGGCTTGCTCCTAGTCCTCTCCAGAAGCCCCTATCTTGGTTAGGTCTGTCACAGGCAGTGTTGAAACTCCTCTTTATATTGGTAGTCGGTAAGAAAATCAGGAGTTCTAGGATCCCTAGAAGTTTTCTGTCTATTGATGGGTCCCCTCATCTCCCCAGTCCATGGTGTGCAGGCACACGGAGAGTGAAATTGCATTAAGGGGGCCCAAGAAAATGTTTGCCCAGGGTCCAATCAATATTAAAGACGGCCCTGCCGCTTTTGGTAATGAAAATTCACCGCGAGCCACACTTGGGAATACGGCTTGGGAGGTTAAACTTTTTTTGGGCCCTTACAAGATAAATGTGCATCTGGTCCAGCTAATGAAAATATTACATGTGCTGTGTGCAGCATATTACTTCTATTGTAACCTTCAAGACAGATAACATTTAAATTTACTTTTTTATGCTCCAGTGCTAATCTGGGATATGGTTTTGACAATAAGGCCCATCAGAAATGGTAGAAATAACGCATTGCGTACAATAAACTTTATTTTACACTGGCATATCTTCAGAGGTCTCAGGCTCATGTGGCCTCTCTGTCACATTCAGGTTTTACACCTGAACAGAACTGACAACATAAGCAGCATATGCAGGAACTGATCCCTTCAACTTTCCTCCGACAGCCGCTAAAAGTTGTCTTCTTTCCTTCACCTTCCCGTCGACATTCAGTATGGTGCCCTGGACCCTTGTGTGCCCCCCCCCCCTTGTGCAGTGCTTCCAGCTCCCCCATCTTTTCTTCCACCGGCTGCTGTTGGGAATTGTTTCAAGATGGAGATCTGGGAAGGACGAGATAAATATGTAATTTACTTGCCCCTTCCTTTTCTCAATGAACACAGTGAGTGTCCAGTACTGATCACTCACTGTGTCCATTCATAACTAAAGCATAGTAAACTGTCTTTACTATGCTATTGGTGAATGATCAGAAAGCTCTCCTGTTAATTCGTTCTGTGCAGCTGAGGCTGCAGAAATGGAGATTGAGGACTGTGTCCTCAATCTCCTCTCTTTGTCTCAAAAGTGAGACATCAGGTTTCTGTTTAGACCCCTGATATTTCACCAAAGCCCCCATACAGGGCTGCCAAAACAAATTGTAAAAAAAAAAAAAATCTTAAAAGAAAAAAATTAATAAAAATAAAAAACTACTGACACATCCACTGCCCTACTGACACCATCCACTGTTCTACTGACACCGTCCACTGTTCTATTGACACCGTCCTCTGCCCTACTGACGAAGTCCACTGCTCTACTGATTGACACCAACATCTGCTCTACTGACACCAACATCTGCCCTACCAACATGTCCAATGCTTTACTGGCACTGTCCACTGCCATACTGGCACCATTTACTGCCCTACTGACACCATCCACTGCCCTAATGAAACTGTCCACTGCCCTACTCACACCATTCACACACTGTTCACTGGCCTATTGATACTGCTCACTGGTCTACTAACATTGTCCACTGCTCTACTGACTGACACGGTCCACTTTTAAAGTAGACTAAGTTTATATTAAGTTTATATACAGTGACATTTGCTTTATTATATTATATGTTTCTAGGTTTTCTGTACTATGTAGTTAGGCCTTGCTAGTTAATTTATTTTAAAAAAAAGGCTCAAAACCCTGGTCATTTTTGATCTCTTTTATGTTGTTCAGGCAGATCTCTCCCTCTCAAAAGTTGCATACCCTTTCTCTAAAATCTTTTGAATTACCCTCTTAACATGTAAATAAAGATCTGAAAAAACTCTTTAGCCACTTGGAGTATCTTGGCACATGGTGGGAGTATCTTGGCGCTGTCTATGTAGTGTGGACTATATTTCTACCTTTTTTTTCTGGGTGATACATACTTTTAGATGTGGCTTTGTAAGATGAAAAGCTGCATATGATATGTCCTTCTGAAAATGTACCCTTTTCCAACTGATTCAATGATAACTGTACAGTATGTATGCCTTGTTTTTCCAATCCAATGCAATTTTTATTTCTGGATTAAAAGTGCCTTATCACTCTACCCTTTAGTGCAACCCACTAAAAAAGGCCTACATGTGTCTTGGTAATTTTTCTGCTTTGCGCCTCTGACATAATCCAATGTAAGTTTTATTTGAACATTAAACAATGCATCATCTCTTCCTCTTCTAATACAGCCTTTAAAAAGGGTTACATGAAGTGCAGCATGTCTGTCTGCTTTGTGTCTCTGAATGTGTCCCTCTAATATTTCTGCTTTGTGTCTCTGACATCTCGTGTCTTTTTTCTAAAAGAAATTTGACCTTGAAAAAAGGCTTACATGATCAGCAGCAATGTTTGCTTTACCTATCTGACATAGTTAAATCCTACATTTAATTTCTGAATCTAATATGCCTCACCTCTCCATCTTCAAATGCAGCCTTCAAAAAAAAGGTTATATGAGCCACAGTGTGTCTCATGCATAATATTTCTCTTTTGTGTCTATGACATAATCCACTGCATTTCTGGATAACAAAAATCTTCAAATGTGGCCTAAAGGGGCTTACTTGAGATGCCCTGTGTTTGAATTATTTCTGCCTCTTATTGCAGAAACAATCCACTGTAATTGTTATTTAAGGGTTTGTTTGTTTTTGTTTTTAACCTGCCTTCTCTCTCCCTCCTAAATTACTGTGTACATACTCTTCAGCCACTGTGCTGTATGTCTGACTACTGTCTCTGAAATTTGGCTCTGTAGTTTTTGTTTCTTTATACCAGCTGACTCTTTTCTGAAATGTGGGGTTATGATATTGAAGTGCTTTTGTGCATTCTGTGTTGACATTTTAATAAACTTTAGACAGTACAGTGAGGTACTGTACTAAATGGAGTTCACAAGCTATAGCACATAGTGAAGTGTTTTTTTTTTTGCATTGCAACATGTTCCCCAGTACAGTGCCCAGCTCCCTGTGCACTTTGTTTGACTATCCCTTGTCTATTTGCCTTGAAAATGAAAAGAATTGATTTTCAAAATGCTCCACCTTTTGACTTTGATAGATAAAGTTTGATAGATAAAGTTTCCATCCAGGGGCGGACTGATAACTCATGGGGCCCCCGGGCAATAGGAGATTATGGGGCCCCCAGGCAATCAGAGATTATGGGGCCACACAGTATACACACACACACAGTATACAATCACACAGTATACACATACATGTACACACAGTATACACAGACAGATGTAAAAAAACACAAATTTATACATACTGTCCCTGGTTTTACTGAGGCTGGCAACCCTGATGGGGCCCCCTAGTGGCCCAGGGCCCTCGGGCAGTGCCAGAGTGGCTCAATGGTCAGTCTGCCCCTGTTTCCAACTTGTTAATTTTTCAGTGTGTACTCTGAATGCACTTGTAAATCGATACCAACAAAATTCACCCATCAATATTGTTCTCCCTCTCTTTCACATCCCTCATCTACAATTTCTGCCACCTCATTATCGTGACCCTCTTCATTGTTTGATCTAACTTGGCTGTAAGCTGCAGCTGCATGAACTTTAGTCGAATGTACTACTTTACTCAACATCTGCTGCATAAATTCTTGGTATCCTCTCGTAGCTAGTTACTGATAGTGTACTATAATAATTCAGTTGATTCCTCCATGCCAGTTGCCTGGATTATGATGTGATTAGCAGTAGAGAATGAGGAGGGAAAAATACATTATCATTGTGCATTTACAGCAGTTGTGAAAAATTGGCAGCTCTGCACCTGGGGGGAGGAAGAAGATAAGAAAGGCTTGCTGAGCCACTCAATTACCTCCTCCATGTGCTTTAGCTGTATAGCACACACACCACCAGAAACAAAAGGCAGACTCACTTTGCCTCTCAGTTGTGCACACTACAGCAAAGTGTATAGCACTGGACAGCACTTTAAAGAGCAGTGTATAGCTTAACTATCTATCCATGCAAACACCCTCAGCTCTCCCTATCTACTTCAATATACACTAACAAAAGGTTGCTGGGAACCCTGCCTTTTATAGTGAGGGGGTTGGCACCTAAATAACAAACATTATTGGCTCTTCTAAGCCACCTGGCCACAGTTCATAGGATGGGAAGTGCATTATTGGTAATTGGTTGCCAGTGCCACAACAGTGAATTAAATGACCACATTTGTTCCGCTGGGTCCACAAACTGCGAATGAGCTGGATTTTTTTCAAACCTATGCTCAACCAGAACCCAAGCGCATCCCCAATGTCAGGTACATATGTATTCAGGAAGTCGTGTAAAGTTACTGAAAGGTCCACTTTATGGATGCACTTGATCTAAAACCTAAATAAGATGCAGGTAAACTTTTAACCACTGTAATAGCAGAGGAACTCTTAGCAAGATAAAAGCATAGTGATAAACTCCAAAGAAAGTGATTATTTAAAAAATCAATATCACGCATACCCAGTAAAAGCAATTCAATTAAAAATATATGCATTTATTGTTTGCTTTAAATATTTTAAATGCCAAATGGAATTGATTCAACACTCACTAAAGGCAAAGGACTTTTTATCCTCCAATTAATGGAAAATGTCTACATAGATCTACTTTGGATTAGTCTGATAATTGGTTTGCAGGTACCTTGCTTGTTGTGCCAAAACATAATAGTGCTTTTAAAATAGAATATTAAACCCAGCAGACAATTATTTGCTTTTCACTTTGCATCAGTTCTTGGACTGATGGAATTTAAAAGAAAAGTAAAATAAAGAGATACACAAATCAATTCAGCATAACTGTGGTGTTCTGAATCCAACTGAAATTGCTAAGCTGCATATTTTAAATAAGAGTTATCATTAAACTTACTTGAAATGAATGAACAGTTAAATATCATTGAGTCTTTGAATGCATTTCATTAGAGAATGGTTGCTGTAGAGATATGTCTAATAAACGCCTTAGTGCAGTCATTCAGGTGCTTACATTGTATACTGGGGAAAAAAGGGAGAAGACCAATAAATGTACTGTAGACACAATGAACAAACTGGAAATCATATTTCCTGTGGCCCAGCTTTAATTTTACAATACATAACAATAACTCCAGGCAAACAGCAAAATACACTGTTGAAATCTATATACAGTGTGTCTATTGTTACATGCAGAAATAGATTTATACCTCCTGCTGACCTAGTACAACTGCCCTGCACAATCCTCTGTCCCCCCCAGGCAACTAGCTAGGCATCATAACCACACAAGACATGTCAATGCTGTTGGTTGAAAAGCCATGTGCCCACTCTTTATCAGTAGTGATAACCTGAATGTGCCTATTGGTCAAAGACGTTTGCTGAATAACTAAAAAAAATAAAATTAAAGCCTAAGTTTACCTAAAACAAAAAAAAAAATCAGCACAAGAGACATTACTTACCCTAAACCCCATTAAAGTCTGTGGGGGATGAATCCTGCAAATCAATTTTGCCCATTTTTAAGGCTAATAGGAAAGGAATTGTCAAACAAAAAACATAGAGAGCTGGGTACTGGCAGAGGGAAAACATGTACCAGTGCAAAAAAAATCACAATACTGAGGGAGTTTGGGATATGAGGGACCCAAAACTGGGAAACAGAAGAATCCTGGGGATTCTAAAACCCCAGAAAGTCATCAACTATTCATGGGGCACTCATCTATAACAAACTACAGTTAGGATGATAAGGAGGCACTACAGTCCATGTTTTTGCACTACAGACCTGTGGCCCTTACCACCTGGAATAACTTCAAAAGGAGCTGCGACCTTTTCATCCCTCCAATCCTCATTACCACCATTCCTTCTCTGAGCATCAGTGCACTCCTCTACCTCTGAGCAGCTCTACCAGGACCAGCTGCTGCCGACACACACTATCTCCTGCTCTCATAATGACAAGTTGAGAGCTTTGTTGGCAGGATCCTGTGTGGTGAGGAAGGGTGAGGAAGGGAGAACCCTCATCTTCCTCCAGGATCCTGAATTCTTCAAGAGATATATCTTGCCTGGGGCAGTTGGGGCGACCCCTCTGAACTCCACCAGTTCAGGAACTTGTGGACTAGCATGTCCTAACAAAATCTTTAAAGCCTATCCTCACAAATTACTATACAACTGGAAGTTCAACCTCCTTAAGGTAGTAGTAAACTCTGTACTACCACTTGCACCTACAGGTAAGCCTATAATCAGGCTTACCTGTAGGTACTGTGAATATCTCCTAAACTTGCACAGTTTAGGAGATATTCAGAGTGCATGCAGCCGATGACATCATCGTTGCTTGTGCTCTGAAGGTCCATCTTACAGTGCCAGACCTTCAGAGCCTGTGCCAGAAATGGTGGCCCCTGCATGCTTGCAGGAGTGATGTCATCACGACTCTGGCCAATCACATAGCCCGAGCCCATGAACCCAGAAGACAGACCGGAGGAACATGTCAGCCCTCTCAGCCGTGACTTTACAGCGCTTGAGGGCTTCATTCTAAGGTAAGTATTTCATAATGTGCTAGTATGCGATGCATACTAGCACATTATGCCATTGCCTTGCAGGGCTTTTGTTTTATTGAACATCTGCGGCTTACAACTGCTTTAACTACCTGGGAGTGAAACTTACACTAGCTATAGACAGATTTCTTTTCTTCTGCTAGTGGGCTGAACAAAAAAATTAACACATTCCTCCATCCAATGAGGTAGATGGAGGACTCCCCACAACAAGGATAGCCACACACTGAAGAGAATTCAGCAGGTCCATACTTAATTAGCAGAATTTCATCAGTAAATGACCACCTACAACTCTCTCTACAAGGAAAATTTCTTACCTTTATTCCTTGTCCATGTTCTACTTTTAAAACTGATATACTGAAGTGGAGAAACTGTGGTTAGTACAAGTCTATTCGAATTCCATGTTGTGGAACAACAATGCAATAGTTGGATCATCAAAACTACTTCACATCATGGAATTTATTAAGAACATCTGCCTGGATAAAACAATGCTTTTCTATGACATTAAAAGTGCTTCTCATGACCAGTCTGAGGTTACAAATGTCTCACCCATGGATGACTAAGGCCTTATTCCAATATGGACAGCTGGTAGATAACAAAACTACATTTCTGGAATTCTTAAAGACTGGCACAGACAAATTTTGCTAAATTGTCTCTCATGTGTCCTAAAAGTGATGCAGTAAGCACCAAATTCATGTACCTGCCTAGACCTTGCAATCAAATTTGGTATATGCGGTGCCACTTTTAGAATGCATACAAGAAACTTGCAAAATCTGTCTGCGTCAGTTGCTTTCTGTATGCTGGAAGAGAGTTGGTCTTAATTAGCTCCTCTTTCGCAATATAGTAACTTGTCTGTTACATAGTTACATAGTTAATCGGGTTGAAAAAAGACACAAGTCCATCTAGTTTAACCATAAAAAAATGGTGCATTGAATGTAAAGGTGGTGCATTTTAGAACTACATAAATTTGGTGTACAAGGCGCTCTAATGCCCCGTACACACAGTCGGACTTTGTTCGGACATTCCAACAACAAAATCCTAGGATTTTTTTCCGACGGATGTTGGCTCAAACTTGTCTTGCATACACACGGTCACACAAAGTTGTCGGAAAATCCGATCGTTCTAAACGCGGTGACGTAAAACACGTTCGTTGGGACTATAAACGGGGCAATAGCCAATAGCTTTCATCTCTTTATTTATTCTGAGCATGCGTGGTACTTTGTCCGTCGGATTTGTGTACACACGATCGGAATTTCTGACAACGGATTTTGTTGTCGGAAAATGTTATATCCTGCTCTCAAACTTTGTGTGTCGGAAAATGTGTGATGGAACCTACACACGGTCGGAATTTCCGACAACAAGGTCTTATCACACATTTTTCGTCGGAAAATCCGACCGTGTGTACGGGGCATTAGAACCAAAAGTGTTGCAGATGCCTTATGAATTTGGGGCAATACAGTAACAAGTAGGATTAATGCCAAAAAAGGATGCGGCAGCTTTATTGAATACACCCAAATTGTTTTATGGAACTCCAAAAAAGTTTTACTTACCCAAAACAAGCATTTTATGAATAACAACAAATCTGGCATTGCATTCAACTGTCTCCAACACATTACAATTATCTACATTAACCCATTTAAAAAAATATGCCTATCCACTCCTTCTCTTGAAATCTTAGTTTGTGATATCTATAAAATATTGATCAACATTAGAGCCCCCATCTAAACATTCCAACAAATGGAAAACATTAATGCTAAAATGGAAGATCTTGGAGGAAGTGCTACCTCTGGAATGATGACAAATAATCTGGTCACAAGTCACTTAAAGTTTCATCTGCTAGATTTGGATCTTGGTACATACCAAAAACTGTTTTTGAGGCTTTTATTGTATTGTGCTGGAAAGCCTATACTCCAATGATACATATCGATTTCATCCACATTAATTTCTGGAAAAAGTTAAGTAATCAAATTCTGCCACTTTACTAACTTATGAAGCTAGAGGATGTCCACGAAAATTGGACAAAATCTGGGGTCAGTGGGTTCATCTTTTTGACACCTGCAAACTGCCAGATAACTAATTCATTCATGTATTGTTAAGGTGCGGGGCACACATTCATTTATTCTTTCTTTTACTACCGTCTAGAACAGAAGCACATAATCATTTGGTACTGTAGAACTGTCTTTTATTTTACAGTATGTATACATAAGGGCATGTAGATATTGATTGTTCAAATTATGAGTGGACTTTCTGGTTCACTCAGGTTTTTTTTTTTATTTATTTCTCAGGTTCGTATTGTAGTGACTGACTGATATTTTTATGCCTCTTACAAGCCCTGATGAAATGCATCTTATAGATTACTCATCTATGTAAATTCTTTGTGAACACATCCTGTATAATTGATGTGTTGTAATTGCTGAATTTGTTTAATGTTGGTCATTTTTCAATAAAACACAGTATAAGAAAAAAAGTGGTGGATCTGCACTCTACATTACGAAAATCAATATAAAATTCTTTATCATTGGTACTAAACCACAGTTTTTTTTCCACTGATAAAACCATATTGAGGAACTGTACATGTCTTGATTTACAGTGTGTTTGACACCTAGATCCCCTTCTCCCTCAAAATCTTTTGGCCCTACCCCCAAAGAGTATGTCCAAACCATCAAAACAAATTATCCACACATCCTACAGTGGTAAGATGCCCTATGACCCTCAAATGGAAATGCACAGAAACCATCTAGAACTGTTTATGTGCCTAAAATGAGCTCACCGGCTGCAACAGGAGAGAGTTTACTGCGCATTTGCAGAACTGCGATCCCTCCCATGGCACTAGGGGGGTGCTGACCCCAGCCTCTGCTCCATCCCTGCAATAATTTGAGACAGAACCATTACAGGCTGCAGAGGTTTATAACGCTGTGCTGCTATACCACTATGGCACAGCATAGTGTGGGTTTTGATAAAGATGAACATACACTTTAACTGTTAGAAAAATTGACCATTTATAGATCTATTGAAACCTACATAAAAAATGCTAATGTATACTTTAGTAAGGCATATACAATTTAGTACAAAGAAATGTTCTAAAAGCACACAGGCACTATAAAGTAGAGTAGAAGCAATAAACAGACATTTTTGGCAGCTAATAGTCTTCAAGTGAAATACTGTATATTTCGTTCCTGCCAAGAAAGCATTGTGTCTTTCTCCCAGGAGCTGCTGACTCTACAAACAGAATCAATAGATAGTGCAGTAAAATACCACCTGTATTCATGACCCTTAGTAGAGGGGTGATGAGGACTCTATGAAGACTTCCTCTTTTACATTTTCTGGAAAACATACATTTCTGAATAGGTATTGACATTGAGCGAGAAGACATTCACAGAAAAGGAATTGTGTATTTACCACACCCTCTTTTTATCATGTGTAGAAGGGCCTTGCCTTAGGTCTCTGTTGCAGACCTTCACTGGTCTGGTGAAATTGTTGTCACTCGGAGTGGTAGGTGTCCTGGTGATATCTGTCAGCAATAATAAAACTGACACATGTTCTAATCTGTAAGGGCACTTTCACACTGAAGCGCGGGGGGGCGTCGGTGGTAAAGTAGTTTTAGCGGTGCTTTACCGTCGTTTTAGAGGTGCTTTTCGGACGCTAGCGGGGCGCTTTTAACCCCTGCTAGAGGCCGAGTAAAGGGTTAAAAGCGCCCGCAAAGCGCCGTTGTCGTGGCGCTTTGCAGGCGCTTCGGCGGCGCTGCCCAGGTGTATACACCGCTCCTAAAGCACCTCAAATATGCTGCTTGCAGGACTTTTTTTAACGTCCCGCAAGCGCACCGCTCCAGTGTGAAAGCACTCAGGCTTTCACACTGGAGTGACAGGAGAGGCGCTTTACAGGCGCTTTACAGGCGCTATTTTTAGCACTATACCGCCTGTAAAGCGCCTCAATGTGAAAGTAGCCTAAGAGCAAAGAAAAAATAGGATACACTATCAGGTAAAAGTGACAGTTAGGACAAACCATTATAGTGACCACGGTGCTTGCAACAGTCATCTTATATTCATACAGCTGAAGTTTTTTTTCCAAAAAAAAGTAACTGATTAAAAAGAGATTTGCTTGTCGTTTTTAATGTCCATATAAAAGTACATGTCCATCTAAAGCTATCCTGTCCAAAGGGCTGCTGCGTGATTTCATTGCAGAATGAACAGCATGTCAACTTGTTAAAGGAACAGGAAAATCAATGGATCTACTGGCAGAATCAACAGATAATGAAACTATGTTACAGAGGGACACAGAAAAAACAAATTTGCTCTGTTAATGCAAGTGACAGACTGCATCATACATGCATTATACGTATGTACTTTTCTTTATTCTTTGTTATTGGTGTCCGAATAGAATGGTGGGGAAGCAGAGAAAAGGTATCAATTGCTAATGGTACATCAATAAATCATACCTTTAAAGCGATATTGAAGTCTTGCTTTTTTTTTTTTTAACCACTTCAGCCCCAGAAGGGTTTACCCCCTTCCTGACCAGAGCACTTTTTACAATTTGGCACTGCGCCGCTTTAACTGCTAATTGCGTGGTCATGCAATGCTGTAACCAAACAAAATTTGCGTCCTTTTCTTCCCACAAATAGAGCTTTCTTTTGATGCTATTTGATCACCTCTGCCGTTTTTATTTTTTGCGCTATAAACGGAAAAAGACCGAAAATTTGGGGAAAAAATGATATTTTCTACTTTTTGTTATTAAAAAAATCCAATAAACTCAATTTTAGTCATACATTTAGGCCAAAATGTATTCGGCCACATGTCTTTGGTAAAAAAAAATGTCAATAAGTGTATATTTATTGGTTTGCGCAAAAGTTATAGCGTCTACAAACTAGGGCACATTTTCTGGAATTTACACAGCTTTTAGTTTATGACTGCCTATGTCATTTCTTGAGGTGCTAAAATAGCAGGGCAGTACAACCCCCCCCCCAAATGACCCCATTTTGGAAAGTAGACACCCCAAGGAAATTGCTGAGAGGCATGTTGAGCCCATTGAATATTATTTTTTTTGTCCCGAATGTTTGAATAATGACCAAAAAAAAAAAAAAAATTACAAAAAGTTGTCACTAAATGATATATTGCTCACACAGGCCGTGGGCATATGTGGAATTGCACCCCAAAATACATTCAGCTGCTTCTCCTGAGTATGGGAATACCACATGTGTGGGACTTTTTGGGAGCCTAGCCGCGTACGGGGCCCCGAAAACCAATCACCGCCTTCAGGATTTCTAAGGGCGTAAATTTTTGATTTCACTCCTCACTACCTATCACAGTTTTGAAGGCCATAAAATGCCCAGATGGCACAAACCCCCCCCCCCCCAAATGACCCCATTTTGGAAAGTAGACACCCCAAGCTATTTGCTGAGAGGCATGTTGAGTCCATGGAATATTTTATATTTTGACACAAGTTGCGGGAAAGTGACAAATTTTTTTTTTTTTTTGCACAAAGTTGTCACTAAATGATATATTGCTCACACAGGCCATGGGCATATGTGGAATTTCACCCCAAAATACATTTAGCCGCTTCTCCTGAGTATGGGGATACCACATGTGTGGGACTTTTTGGGAGCCTAGCCGCGTACGGGGCCCGAAAACCAATCTCTGCCTTCAGGATTTCTAAGGGTGTCAATTTTTGATTTCACTATTCACTGCCTATCACAGTTTCGCAGGCCATGGAATGCCCAGGTGGCACAACCCCCCCCCCCCCCCCAAATGACCCCATTTTGGAAAGTAGACACCCCAAGCTATTTGCTGAGAGGCATGGTGAGTATTTTGCAGCTCTCATTTGTTTTTGAAAATGAAGAAAGACAAGAAAAAACATTTTTTTTTTCTTTTTTCAATTTTCAAAACTTTGTGACAAAAAGTGAGGTCTGCAAAATACTCACTATACCTCTCAACAAATAGCTTGGGGTGTCTACTTTCCAAAATAGGGTCATTTGGGGGGGTTTTGTGCCACCTGGGCATTCCATGGCTTCCGAAACTGTGATAGGCAGTGAAGAGTGAAATCAAAAATTTACGCCCTTAGAAAGCCTGAAGGCGGTGCTTGGTTTTTGGGGTCCCATACGCGGCTAGGCTCCCAAAAAGTCTCACACATGTGGTATCCTCGTACTCAGGAGAAGCAACAGAATGTATTTTGGGGTGTAATTTCCCATATTCCCATGGCATGTTTGAGCAATATATCATTTAGTGACAACTTTGTGCCAAAAAAAAAAAAATGTGTCTCTTTCCCGCAACTTGTGTCACAATATAAAATATTCCATGGACTCGACATGCCTCTCAGCAAATAGCTTGGGGTGTCTACTTTCCAAAATGGGGTCATTTTGAACTGTCCTGGCATTTTATGCACAACATTTAGAAGCTTATGTCACACATCACCCACTCTTCTAACCACTTGAAGACAAAGCCCTTTCTGACACTTTTTGTTTACATGAAAAAATTTTTTTTTTGCAAGAAAATTACTTTGAACCCCCAAACATTATATATTTTTTTAAAGCAAATTCCCTACAGATTAAAATGGTGGGTGTTTCATTTTTTTTTCACACAGTATTTGGGCAGCGATTTTTCAAACGCATTTTTTTGGGAAAAAACACACTTTTTTAAATTTTAATGCACTAAAACACACTATATTGCCCAAATGTTTGATGAAATAAAAAAGATGATCTTAGGCCGAGTACATGGATACCAAACATGACATGCTTTAAAATTGCGCACAAACGTGCAGTGGCAACAAAATAAATACATTTTTAAAAGCCTTTAAAAGCCTTTACAGGTTACCACTTTAGATTTACAGAGGAGGTCTACTGCTAAAATTACTGCCCTCGATCTGACCTTCACGGTGATACCTCACATGCATGGTGCAATTGTTGTTTACATTTGACGCCAAACCAAAGCTTGCGTTCGTTAGCGCGAGAGCAGGGGGGGACAGGGGTGCTTTTTTTTTTTTTTTTTTCTTTATTATTGTTTTGCTTTTTTATCTTATTTTTTAAACTGTTCCTTTCATTTTTTTTTTTTTTTAATCATTTTTATTGTTATCTCAGGGAATGTAAATATCCCCTATGATAGCAATAGGTAGTGACAGGTACTCTTTTTTGAAAAAATTGGGGTCTATTAGACCTTAGATCTCTCCTCTGCCCTCAAAGCATCTGACCACACAAAGATCGGTGTGATAAAATGCTTTCCCAATTTCCAATGGTGCTGTTTACATCCGGCGAAATCTAAGTCATGAAATACTCGTAGCTTCCGGTTTCTTAGGCCATAGAGATGTTTGGAGCCACTCTGGTCTCTGATCAGCTCTATGGTCAGCTGGCTGAATCACCGGCTGCATTCTCAGGTTCCCTGTTGAGACAGGAGAGCCAGAGAAAAACACGGAAGACGTGGGGGGGGGCATTTCCTCCCACTGCTTGTAAAAGCAGTCTAGAGGCTAATTAGCCGCTAGGATTGCTTTTACATGAAAGCCAACCGCTGGCTGAAAAGAATGATACCAAGATGATACCTAAACCTGCAGGCATCATTCTGGTATAACCACTCAAAGTCATGAATGGCGTACCTGAAGACAAAAAAATGGTTAACAATAAAACACAGTAAACGGTAAAGTATAAAAAATTGCATACCTGAAAAGCAAACATGATAAAACATAATAACAATAAAACATTGCAGAATAGAATACAGTAAAAAAGAGCAGAACAATAGAGAGAGAATAGAGAGAGAGAGAATAATAAAACGACAACTATTTTTTTTTATTTGATATATATTTTTTTTTTTACACTTTTTTTTGTAACTAACTTTTATAACTGTAACCGGTTCCAGGTTCGGGTCTCTCAAAATGCGATGGCATCTTGAGAGACCCTGTGAAAGTGTGCCTAGTCTGTGCAATGCTGTACCCTACGCTAATACCTAGTGCATAGTAGCGTTCAAAACATTCACCAATGCAAAGACCAGGATTGTCAGGACAGGAGGGACAATAATAGCGGGTGTCATGCCTATATCCGCGCTTGCTGCAGACACGACATCTTTTTTGGGGAGGTTCGTTGGGTAGGGGTACTCGGGAGGACATGAAGAAATGCCTCTCATGCAGACGACTGCATTTGGTTGGGGATGTGAATGGGGGAAGTACAGGCGCTGCAGAAGTGGTGGGTTCCCAATTAGGATTGGCGAATGCAGCAGGAAGGGCACTATGGGCACGACGGGTCTGTGTTCGTCTTCTTGGTGGCAGCGGGACACTACTTGTGCTTGCCACCTCACCAGCTTGAACTGCACTTATGGGACTCGCCATGTCACCGAGTGTTACTGCAGTGCTGGTTTGACTACGACCGGGGTGTACTAGGCCGCTGGTGCTTGCCAGTTCACCAAAACGCTACCAAAAAAACTGTTAGCGATCGCAGGGATCAGGCCTGACTCTGCGAATGCTGCAGTTATGCGTTTAGTGTTTTGTAAGTGACAGTGATCGATCGATACTGCACTTGGGTGGGCTGGGCTGGGCAGAGGGGCAAAACGCAGGTGCTAGCAGGTATCTGGGCTGATCCCGCTAACACTGCGTTTTTGGGAACCCTAAACTGCTGGGGATGCTAGTATAGATCTGATTGGATCAGATATTGATCCGTTCAGATACTATACCACTAAGGGAGGCGTATGCTGTGTGCGTGGGTGTTAGCGGTACTGGCGCTAACCTGACGCTGTCTGGGGCGATGCATATCACCGCCGGGCGATCAGGGGGCTAAACCTTTATTCGGTAATAAATGGCGAGTGACACTATAAATAATAAACAAACTAACCAGCGTCACCCATAACAGTTATACGGTGATCACTGGTGAAAGGGTTAACTAGGGGGCAATCAAGGGGTTAAAACATTTATTAGGTAGTATATGGGGGTCCCTGACGCTATAAAACGCTGACGGCGAACCTAAATATTTACCTCCCTAACTAGCGTCACCAGTGACACTAATACAGCGATCAGAAAAATGATCGCTTAGCGACACTGACGACGGGGGGGTGATTAAGGGGTTAAAACTTTATTAGGGGGGGTTAGGTGGGTACCCTAGACCTAAAGGGGCTAATACTAACTTCCCTACCACACTAATGCCGCGTACACACGGTCGGACTTTCCGGCGGACTTGGTCCGGCACACTTTCTGACGGACTTTGTCCGCCAGGTGCGCCGGACTTTAAAACGGACGGACTTGCCCACACACGACCGGACTTTTCCGGCGGGCTAGGTCCGCCCGTCTTTCCGACGGACTTTCGCTGGAGTTACGGCGGACTTTCAGAATGAACGGACTTGCCCACACACGGACAAGTCCGTTCATTTTGACTTTCCGCCCAAAACTGGGTCCGACGGGAAGATTTAAAACTTGTTTCAAATCTAGGTCCGGCGGACTTTGGGGAAAAAGTCCGCCGGAAAAGTCCGCTGGCGCCTACACACGGGCGGATTGTCCGGCACACTCTGGTCCGCCGGACCAAGTCCGCCGGAAAGTCCGACCGTGTGTACGTGGCATAACTGTCACAAACCGACACTATGCAGTAATCAGAAAAAAAAAATGCTTGGTGTCAGTGGGACGGGGGGGGGGGGGTGATTGGGGGTTGATCGGGGGGTGATTGGGGGGGGATCGGGGGTGTATTGTGTGCCTGGCATGTTCTACTGTGATGTGTAGTGTTGTGCACTCACATTGCAGTCTTCTCTCCTCGGCGCCGGAACGGAAAATGCCAAGCCGAGGAGAGATGACATCATGTCCTCTGCCTCTGTGTACAATACAGAGGCAGGGAAATTATCTGATTGGCTAGGAGCGATTGCGAGGGGGGGGGGGGGCCACGAATGGATGGCCTCCCCCTCACCTCCGATCGCCTGGGGAAGATTTGCCGACCACCACGGGCACCGGGGGGGGGGTCCGATCTGACCCCCCACACGCGGGCAGGCAAGGACGTACCTGTAAGTCCTTTTGCCTGCCCTTGCCATTCTGCCGACGTACATCGTCGTGCGGCGGTCGGCAACTGGTTAAATAACAGCCATATTATACTTACCTGCTCTGTGCAATGGTTTTGCACAGAGCAGCCCGCATCCTCCTCTTCTTGGGGCCCATGCTGGTGCTCCTGGCCCTTCCTTCCTGCTGGGTGTCCCTGCAGCAAGCAGCTTGCTCTGGGGAGACCCAAGCAGGCGCGCTTTCGAGCCATGGCTGTGTGTCCATTCACACAAGAAGGTGTTGCTCGGACCCGCCCCATCTGTCTCCTGATTGGCTCACGCTGCTGCCAAAAGCCAATCAGGAGTGCAAGTCCCCAAAAAGCCAAGGATCTCGTGGACATCGCTGGATCGAGAGGGGGTTCAGGTAAGTATTAAGGGAGCTGGGGGCTGCTGCACAGAGAAGGTTTTGTTACCTTCATGCATACAATGCATGAAGGTAAAAAAACTTATGCCTTTACAACCACTTTAATGTGCATATGTAGGAAAATGTCAAGTTGTCAAATGTCAAAATGTCAAGTAGATATTTATGGATTGTTGTATGTGCCCTTATCTTTGCCCTTCCACTAAAACAGCAAGGGTTATTCTTTAGTTGAGCTGTCCTTTTAGCCTGTATAAATGTCCAAAACCAAGGTGTGCCAAAACCAAAGCATTTAAAAGGCATACCTCCTTCCCATTATGCCATGTCCATTTTCCACTGGTGCCTCCCCACCACAGCCCCTGTGGAGAACTGTAGGTATGGACTGCTTTGTGGTATACGTTATATTTGATGATCATTTCTGCATCTCTAAATCCTTTTGAGTCCATCTTTAACAGCACAAAAAAAAATAATAGTTTTTTACTTCCTTCACAAGCATTTGCTAATATTTTCTAAGTGAAAAGAACGTCATGCCTACTGTCGGCGGTAAAGATGTAATGAACTAGTTCTAACAATTTTTATATGTTACTTTTATGTATTATTGCTGCATTACTTCAGTTACATATTAGTTATCCCGCTGTATATAAAATATTGCTGCAGGAGTGCGGAGTCTGATGTTTCAAGCACATAAGAAAATGTAATGAAAAAAAACACACACACACATACAGCTAAATTAGATGCAAAATGTTCAGTCTCACACACTGACACGTAAGCCGCAAAGTGCAGATAGAAGCAGAAATCATTATTTGGGGTGAGATGGGTTAGCAGCTGACACAAGAAACTCGTCTGCATTTAATGTATGTTGTAACACACTGAGCAATTTGCATCTCATTTTACCATAATGACTGTATTTATTCCTATTTTGTGTTTTCCAGAAGGTGGGGTCTGCCATATCGACCCAAGCCGTTAGCCTTTTGCATTTTCTTGTTATTTAATGCTATATTCATTGCCTTCGGAGTTGAAAAAGTATTGATTTTTTTGTGGAGCTATTTTTAATATTTTATACCTACATTGTGAAGTATTTAATGCCTAGGGATGTTATCTAAAGAAACTTTTCTTTACACTACAAATAATAGAAATTTTGAAAACAAGTGTGTTTGATGCTCACCTCTTCTAAAAAGTTGGATGCCTATATATTTTAACCACTTCAGCCCCAGACCATTTGGCTGGCAAAAGACCAGAGCACTTTTTGCGATTCGGCACTGCGTCGTTTTAACTGACAATTGTGCAGTCGTGCGACGTGGCTCCCAAACATAATTGACATCCTTTTTTTCCCACAAATAGAGCTTTCTTGTGGTGGTATTTGATCACCTCTGCGGTTTTTATTTTTTGCGCTATAAACAAAAAAAAATAAATAAAATAATAAATATCCCCCAAAAATATATAAAAACATTTTTTTTCCCTCAGTTTAAGCCGATACGTATTCCTCTACATATTTTTACTAAGTGTTTATTGATTGGTTTGCACAAAAGTTATAGCGTCTACAAAATAGGGGATAGTTTTATGGCATTTTTATTAATAATTTTTTTTTTTACTAGATATGGCGACGATCAGCGATTTTTATTGTGACTGCGACATTATGGCGGACAGATCGGACACTTTTGGCGCTATTTTGGGACCATTCCCATTTATACAGTGATCAGTGCGATTAAAAATGCCTCGATTACTGTGTAAATGTGACTGGCAGTGAAGGGGTTAACCAGGAGGGGGCACTGCAGGGGTTAAGTGTGTCCTAGGGAGTGATTCTAACTGTGGGGGGGTGGGCTATTTGTGACACAACACTGATCACCGCTCCCAATTACAGGGTGCTGTGATCAGTGTCAGTGTCACTAGACAGAATGGGGAAATGCTTGTTTACATCAGCATTTCCCCGTTCTTCCTCTCCATGAGACGACATCGAGTCCGCGGGGCCCGCAATCTCACTCACGGAGCTCACGGCGGGGGCACGCACGCACCCACAAGCCGTGTTTTAAAGGGCAACGTACAGGTACGTTAGTATGCCTGTATGTGCCCTTCTGCCGACGTATATCGGCGAGAGCCGGTCGGCAAGCGGTTAATGATCCTCATTACTTTCTGAGTCTGTGATCTTAATCATACAGGTAAGGCGTTGTGACTTCACATACTGTATACTTATTTTAGGTCAGTGACTATTAACATGACAGCCATGTAAGGAGGTGGGACCTACTTCAAAGTTCTTGGTGAAATATTTGGTGAAATGCCCTCCCTCATCCTTGTGGAAATATGTTTTGGGGTTGTCACTCACTGTGCTTTGTTATTGCAGTGTAGCACTCACCCCCGTAGGGGCCGCTGGAAATAACCCAAGTCTCCTTTACCTGTTCAGAGGATGCCAGGCCCAGGTAGTATTACCAGAGCACACCAACAAACACAGGCACAATCTAGGGATGTCTTTTGGTAGTAATTGAACAGCAGAGAAGGATGAGTGTGCAGAGTACTCCAAAAATGACACCAGGCACAGAAGGACAGATTGTCAAACAAAAAGCCTTTAGCATCAGCCTTAATTGCTGGAAGTGGGCAGCCAGTCAGTCCAATCAGAGACTCAGTAAAAGCAGTCACAGTCCTTGTAGCAACCTCTGGCATCTAACCCCCAAAGCACAGGTACACATGGAGTCCTAAGCAAAGGGTTCCGCTCATAAGTAGTCCAATGACAGCAGTCTCCACGCTTCTATGTGACACTCTTCATTGAAAAGGGGTTCTTCCCCAGCTTGGCTCCCCAAGATAGTGTCCTCCAGCAAATGTCTTTAAAGTGATTGTAAACTCTTTTTTTAAAAATAAAAAACAGGTAAATACTTACCTCCATTGTACAGAGCGGCCCCATGCATACCTGCCCTTAATCTTTCTATTATTATATATTTGCTCCACATAAGCATGCGCAGGGCACACCCTAACTTCTCTATGTGGAGCAGATTCCCCCTGTTTATACCCCTGATATTTCACCAAAGTCACTTAGTGATGCTCCTAAAAATATTGTAAAAGAAAATCATTTAAAAAATAAAATTGTAAAAAAAATAATAAAAAACAAAATAATATAAAAAAAAAACCTACAGATACCGTCCACTGCCCTACTGACACCAATCTCTGCCCTACTGACACTGTCCACTGCCCTACTGACACCAATCTCTGCCCTACTGACACTGTCCACTGCTCTACGGACACTGACAGTATATATATACATGCACACACACATATGTGTGTGAGCTTTCGGGTGCACACCCCAATGCAATAGGCAGCGCACAGCTATGGTGCTCCAACTTTGGCAACTCTCAAACTATAGCGTTCGGACTGCAGTACACTGGGATGCCATGATGTGGTTTCTGCAGCTAAAAGCGGAGGTTCACACAAAAATGGAACCTCTGCTTTTCGGAACCCTCCCCCCCTCCGGTGTCACATTTGACACCTTTCATGGGGGAGGGGGTGCAGATACCTGTATGATACAGGTATTTGCACCCACTTCCGGGCATAGACTCCCGCAGGAGTCTACACCTCTTCCTGTCCCCCCCCCCGCTGTCTGCCGGGAAACACACGGTCCCATAGACAGCAGGGACCATCTGGATTGTGCAGCGCGACTCGTGCATGAGCAGTAGAGAACTGGGAAGTGAAGCCGCAAGGCTTTACTTCCAGATCCCCATACCGAAGATGGTGGCTGCAGCACCCGAGAGCCGTGCGACAGATCGGCTTCGGGTGCCGACATCGCGGGCGCCCTGGACAGGTAAGTGTCCATATTTTAAAAGTCAGCAGCTGCAGTATTTGTAGCTGCTGACTTTAAAAAAAAAAAATTGGCGGACCTCCGCTTTAAGCATGAATTTAGGAGTGTGTGCAAACGAAACCCCTTGTTTTTAACATGAACTGTTAGACAGGGTCAATTTGTTTTTTTGCAGGCTGGCTGGTAAGTGAGCCGGGAATTTTTGTTTGTTGTTTTTTGACATCCGTCACTCTTCCATGTGCTTCTTGCTATAAAAGTCCAGTTATAGGTTGGGGTGCTTGTCATTTGTGTGTATAGTGGTGAATTGGTGGTGGGGCGCACTGGATACTTTCACTGCCATTGTGTTATTGCTGGGTGTCCAGTGCGTTCTTATACCTTCAAGAAGGAGTGGGCTCCCACCAGGCATACCTGCCCTTAATTTATCCATTTTTATATAGGGGATAAAATAAGTATTGAACACATTACCATTTTTCTAGGTAAATATATTTCTAAAGAATGCTAGTGACATGAAATTTTCACCACATGTTGGTAATAACCCATGCCATCCGTACATACAAAGAAACCAAAACAAATACGTTCAGAAATTAAGATATGTGTAATAAAATGGAATGATACAGGAAAAAAGTATTGAACATGTTAATTGAAATGTATTTAATACTTTGTACAAAGTCCTTTGTTGGTAATGACAGCTTCAAGATGCCTCCTGTATGGAGAAACTACACACATGCATTGCTCAGGTGTGATTTTGGCCCATTCTTCTACACAAACAGTCTTCAAATCTTAAAGGTTCTGTGGGCCTCCTCTATGAACTCCGATCTTTAGTTCTTTCTATAGATTTTCTATTGGATTCAAGTCAGATGATTGGCTGGGCCATTCTAGCAGCTTTATTTTCTTTCTTTGAAACCAACTGAGAGTTTCCCTGGCTTTGTGTTTGGGATCGTTGTCTTGCTGAAATGTCCACCCTTGTTTCATCTTCATCATCCTGGTAGATGGCAGCAGATTTTTATCAAGAATGTCTTGGCACATTTGTCCATTAATCCTTCCTTCAATGGCATGAAGTTTGCCAGTACCATATGCTGAAAACCAGCCCTACACCATGATGTTCCCACCTCCAAACTTCACTGTTAGTATGGTGTTTTTGAGGTGATGTGCAGTGCCATTTGACCTTCAAACATTGTGTGTATTATGGCATCCAAAGAGTTCAATTTTGGCTTTATCTGACCAGACTATATTCTCCCAGTATTTCACAGACTTGTCTAAATGTTGTGCAGCAAACCTTAAACGAGCTTCAACATGCTTTTTCTTAGCAATCTAGTCTTGCATGGTGAGTGTGCATACAGGCAATGGTGGTTGAGTGCATTACTTATTGTTTTCCTTTAAACAATTGTACCTGCTAATTCCAGGTGTTTCTTAAGTTCACAAATGGTCCTTGGCTCTTGGACAACTCTTCTGATAATTCTTTTCACGCCATTGTCAGAAATTGTGCAAGAACACCTGGTTGTGGCTGGTTTATGGTGAAATGATGTTCTTTCCACTTCCAGATTATGGCCCCAACAGTGCTCACTGGAACATTCAGAAGTTTAGAAATCTTTCTGTAACCAATGCCATCAGTATGTTTTGCATTACTTTTTGTTTTCCTTTAAACAATTGTACCTGCTAATTCCAGGTGTTTCTTAAGTTCACAAATGGTCCTTGGCTCTTGGACAACTCTTCTGATAAATTTTTTCACGCCATTGTCAGAAATTGTGCAAGAACACCTGATTGTGGCTGGTTTATGGTGAAATGATGTTCTCAGATTATGGCCCCAACAGTGCTCACTGGAACATTCAGAAGTTTAGAAATCTTCCTGTAACCAATGCTATCAGTATGTTTTGCAACAATAAGGTTGAGAGAGCTCTTTGCTTTCACCCATTATGAGATGTTTCTTGTGTGACACCTTGGTAATGAGACAGCTTTTTATAGGCCATCAGTTGAGACTGAACTGTATTAATCTGCACTGACAAGGGGCAGGGTCACTTTCTAATTACTGATAGATTTCAGCTGGTGTCTTGGCTTTCTATGCCTTTTTGCACCTCCCACTCTTCATGTGTTCCAATATGTTTTCCCCATATGGGAAATGGATATATATGATCCATTATCCATATAAAAATTGATGGCAGGGCAGGTATGCCTGGTGGGAGCCCACTCCTCTTTAAAGGTATAGTGAAGCACTGGACACCCAGCAATAACACAATTGCAGTAAAGGTATCCAGTGCGCCCCGCACCAATTTACCACTATACACACAAATGGCAACCACCCCAACCTATAACTGGCCTTTGATATGTGCTCCAACTTTGGAGATCCTCTATACGAGTAAGGATTTCAGTACATTGGGACGCCATGATGTGGCCTGTGCAACTTACTAATGTATTTGCAAATGTGTGCAAACTAAATCCTGTGTTTTTAATGTGAACTGTTAAACAGGGTCTATGTTGAAGGAAAATCCCTAAAGGACTAGGTGTCTCCTACTAATGAAAAATGAAGAATTGTGCGCTAAAGCCCAAGAGAGAAGAACGCATTCATAATATGAAAAAATGATAGCAGCAAAGCTGAGTTGTCATTGTCATTTCCTGGGATCCTGGGGAAGCTGAGAATGCAGTCCTGTACATGATTTGGGTTACACAACTTTCCTGGACCTTTCATGAAAAACCGACTTTGTCACCACCAATGATGTCACCATTCCTGACAGGAAATGTATAGAAGCCAGAGCAAAAGGTAAGTATTTGTTTATTTTTTTTTTATTTTTTTTTTTCTTCATTTTTAACTTATCATCTGTGAGGTGAGGGGCTGTCTAATAAGCAAACCTTACATTTTCATGCAAGCTTTTCTTCAAAAAAGTGCAAATGAAAAACATAGTGGTTCTGACACTACAAGTGAAAAAGTATGTTTGACCACTACCATCTTTGCTTGACAACACAGTAAGAGCTCATTCACACCGGCACTCAGCCCCATGTAGCATGCAGAGCCATTTGTTTCCTTTTTTAGTGCCACTGAGCTGCATACAGACAGCCCATAGAAAGTGAATGGACACACATTAGCTATACCTACTCATCCACACAGCCAGGTATACAGTGGCAGGCTCTGCGCCTGTGTCCCTGTACTCAGGGCCACTGTTAAAAATGACTGGGCCCAATACAGCCTATCTGACGGCCCATAGCCCCCCCCCCACGCACGCACGAAAATATCAAAACAATATTTTCACAAAAAATACATGAAAATCATTATTAGTGGACACAAACATTCTGTCATACATAAAAAAATATAAATTTCGCCTGCAAGATAAAATTCTCCCAAAACAATAATGCACATATTCTACCAACTCCCAGTTCTAATCACCCCCCCACAAAGCTTTGCCTCCCCAATTCCGCCCCCAGCTCAAATCCCACCCAAATCCCCCCTCCTAGCACAAATCTCCCTCTCCCCAAAAAATCCCCCCTTCTAGGACAAATCTCCCCCACCCCAAAAAAATTACCCTATCTAGCACACATCCTCTTTCTTCTCAAACTTTGAATCCTAGCACAAGTCTTCTCCCCCAACCCCCCCCCCCCCCGCCAGCACAAATCCCCCCAATCCCTCTTTTTAGCCCAAATTCCCCCACACCCGTCTGGCACAAAATCCCCCCATCTCCCCTCCCAGCACAAATCTTCTTTCTTCAATCCCCATCCTAGGACAAATTCCCACAATATCCCTGCTCCTAGCATAATCCCTCTAAATTACTTTCATAGCAAAAATTTTTCCTCCCTACATAAATCCCCCCCAGCACTAATCCCCCACCCCCCTCCTAACACAAACACCCCATCTCCTGGCTCAAACCCCCCCTCCCAAACCCCCCTCCTAGCACATATCCCCCTCCCCAAATCCCTATTACACTTCCCAGCACAGCTAGCCGCCCATCCCCCTCCCCCAACTTATAAGGGGAAGCCATTATAAAGCCAGGAGGAGGTGTGCTGTGTTGTGCTCTCCCTTCCTGTCAGAAGAGCAATCATCTACAGTATATGGCACATGATCTTACAGATCTTACTGTAGATCACATTGCACTGTACACACACACCGCCCCCATCTCCTCCAAGGCCTGCTCACCTCCCGGCAGAAGGAAATCTGGATAGGGGGCGGTGTGTTTGTACAGTGCAATGTGATCTACAGTAACAGCGTTCCTGTGCTGTATAGACCAGCGCCCTTTTGACAGGTGGCGAGAGCACAATACAGCGCACCTCCAGCTCCTCCTAGTTCTTTTCTCTCTGCCACTTCTCCTCCCACTGCACCAGCCTACAGGTTGCCGTCTCCTTCTCCCCACTGTGAGTACAGGCGGGGGCGGGGAAGGAGCTCAGCGGCCGCCAGACAGGCACGGTACATCAGCTTGGGGGGTAGAAATGAAATCTGTCTGGGTACAACCTACCCCAGCACCCCCTAAATCTGGCCATGTGTGTCTTTCACCCAGCAACTGAAAGCCGGAGGAAGGGAGAGGGGGAGAAACCAGCTTTCAGTTGCTGGAGGGAGAAACAGACACGGCATTGTTCTGTCATGCTTCACTCTCTGCTCCACCGATCCTCCTGCTCTCTGGGCCCTTCTGTGTGCCGGGCCCCCTACATGAGGACCGGTGGTCCCCCCCATCAGCGGCCCTGCCTGTACTAGTCCCTGAGCACCTGTCAAACTCGGCTGTGAGGGTGAGTCCATACAGTCAATGTGTACCCATTCACTAATATGAGTCACCTGCACACAATTCAGTGGTAGATTAAAAAGCAAACAAAGGCTCTGCACACTGTACAGAAATGAGGGCTCATGTGAATGAGCCTTAGAAAGCAGCAAAGTAGTTGTAGTTGTTACACTGTAGGTCTGTGAAAACCACTCTTTGATATTATGAAAGCCCTTTTGTCAGATCATATGTCATGATGCAAAAGCAACAGGGTTGATTTACTAAAACTGGAGAGTGCAAACATGTTATACTTACCTGCTCTGTGCAATGGTTTTGCACAGAGCAGCCCCTAGTACTCCTCTTCTCAGGTCACTTGGCGGCTCTCCTGACCCCTCCTTCCAGCCCAGTACCCCCACAGCAAACAGCTTGCTATGGTGGCAACCAAGCTGCTGCTCTGTGTGTCTATTCAGACACAGAGCCGCGTCCCGGCCCTGTCCCTTCTTTCCTCATTGGCTCACTGACTTTGATTGACAGCAGCAGGAGCCAATGGCGCCCCACTGCTGTCTCAGCCATCGAGGAGGATCCCAGACGGCCGAGACTTTAGTGCAATATCGTTGGATCTAGATCAGGCTCAGGTAAATATTATCGGGGCTGGGGGGGGGGGGGATTGCTGCATACAGAAGGTTTTTTATCTTAATGCATAGAATGCATTAAAGTGAAGCTTCACCTAAAAGGGGAAGCTCTGCTCTTGTCTGTCTCTTCCCTCCTCCAGTGCCACATTTGGCACCTTGTGGGGGAAGCAGGTACCTGGTTTTGACAGGTACCTGCTCCCACTTTTTGCTGAGTTTGCCATGGGGAACTCAGCCGGCATGCGCATTAGAAAACTGGCTGTAAAGCCTCAAGGCTTCACTGCCAGTTTACTTTAACCAAGACGGCGGCGCCAGCACCGGAGAGCCAATTCAAGGATCAGCTTGGGTGAGGACACCGTGGGATCCCTGGACAATATTTGTAGCTGCTGACTTTTCATTTTTTGGTGGGTGGGGGTGGGGGCTGGAGCTCGGCTTTAAGATAAATAACCTTCTGACTTTAGAACAACTTTAAGCTTTGGCAAAAAAAAACCTGGAGGTTGATTGGTGATTGAAGCTGGAGCCTGGAAGCTGATTGCAAAAGGATTTGTGAGGGCAGCAATAGGGAAGTTGTTTTGAATAAATTGAATATTATGAGTGAATAAAATAAACAGGGCAATAACTTCACATCAGGATATAGAAATTATACAGAAAGGGCTGAATAAAATAATGGAATGGGCAGCTACAAGGCAAATGAGGTTTAATGTGAAGAAATGTAAAGTAATGCACTTACTTAGTGGCAGATAATTCTGCCACTATATAAGATCTGGTTAGGCCACATCTTGAGTATTCCGTCCAGTTCTGGTCACCAGTTCTCAGAAGGTATGTGCTGAAACTGGAGAGAGTCTAAAGAAGGGCAGCGAAATTAATAAGGAGCCTGGATGACCTCAATTATGAGGAACGACTACAAGCACTAAATTTATTCTTGCTGGAGAAGCGACACTTGAGAGGGGACATGATAGTGATTGACAAATATCTCAATGGTGATCTCAGCATACAAAAAAAAACTATTCAGTCTCAGGAAGTGTAATGCCGTGTACACACGAGCAGACTTTTCGACAGCAGAGGTCTGATGGAAGGAATCCGCTGGACAATTCGATCGTGTGTGGGCTTCATCGGACCTTTGCTGTTGAAAAATCAGATGGACTTTAGAAACAGAACATGTTTCAAATCTTTCCAACGGACTCGAGTCCAGTCGAAAAATCTGTTCGTCTGTATGCTAGTCTGACAGACAAAAAGGGACGCAAGGGCAGCTATTGGCTACTGGCTATGAACTTCCTTATTCTATTCCAGTCATACGTCATCACGTTCGAATCCATCGGACTTTGGTGTGATCGTGTGTAGGCAAGTCCGTTTCGTCGGAACTCCGTCAAAAGTCCGTCAAAAATTCCTTTGGAGTTCAGTCCGTCGAAAGTCCGCTCGTGTGTACACGGCATTAGAGGACACTGGGCCACAGAATTAGATTGGAGGAGAAGCTGTTTAACCTTAAGCTACACAGGGGGTTTTTCACTGTCAGGGCAATAAGGCTGTGGAACTCTCTTCCACAATTGATGGTGGCAGTGAGGAGTATGGATATTTTTAAAAGACTCTTGTGCATCTTAAAGAACACAACATTCAGGGATATGGGAAATAATTATAGACAATGACACACGTACAGGGCCGTCTTTATTATGGATTGGACCTTGGGCAAACATTTTCTTGCCCCCTCCGACCCCCCCAATGCAATTTCGTTCTCCACCTGCTCTGAAACATACACAAAAATAGCAGTTTACTGAATCAAATCAGGCAGCAATTGCGATTGGTTGCCAGAGGTTACAGCACACATTATAGCTCACTTATTATTTGATAGAGGCTACAGCACATGATTTCTGCTTGTTTATTGGTTGCTAGAGGTTACTGTACATCAACACTGCTCACTGATTGGTTGCTAGAGGTTACTGGACATCCTCACCAATCACTAATTGGTTGCTAGAGGTTACTGCACATTATTACTGCTCACTGATTGGTTGATAGAGGTTACTGCATATTCTTACTGCTCAATGATTGGCTGCAAGAGGTTAGTGCACATCATTACTGCTCACTGATTGGTTACTAAAGGTTACAGCACATCATCTCCTCACTGCCTTCACACCATGGACTGGCGAGGTGAGGGGACCCATCAATAGACAGAAAACTTCTAGAGGTCCTAGGACTCCTGGAATCAGTGGCAGTGCTGAGGGAGGGGGGGGGGTGATCAGTGACAATGCTGGGGGGCTGATGGGATCAGTGGCAGTGGTGGGGGGGGGTAAGTTAGGAGGCAGTACACTGTGACAAATTCTGCATCATGTAGAGCAAAGTTGGCAATCTTTGGGGAATTTGCAATGACCACCAATGTGAGGGGGGATTTACACTGACCACCATGTAGTGGGGAATTTTACACGACCCACCAATATAATGAGGTATTTCTACACTGACATCGATGTGATAAGACCATTTACACCAACCACCAGTGTAAAGAGAAATATACAATGACCTCTCTGTAAGGGGGAATTTACACTGACAACCATTGTCAAGGAGATTTGTACTGACCATCAATGTAAGGTGACACTTCTACACCGACCACCAATGTTTGGGGGGATTTACAATGACCACCAATATTTGGGGGGATTTACACTGACCACCAGTATAAGGGAAATTCTGCACTTACCACCAATGTTTGGGGGGGATTTACACTGACCACCAGTATAAGGGAAATTCTGCACTTACCACCAATGTAAAGGGAAATGTACACTGATTACCAATGTAATGAAGAATTTACATCAACAACCAAAAAAGGGGGATTTCTACACTGGCCACCAATGTAAGGGGGATTTACACTCACCACCAATTTAAAGGGGGCTTCTACATGGACCACTAATGTAAGTGAGGATTCAAAACTGACCACAAATGTAAGTTTGGATTTTTTTAACCGATTACCAATATAAAGAGGAGTTTCTGCACTGGCCACCAATGTAATGGGGATTTTCACTGACCAATAATGTCAGGGGGACCTTCACACTGGCCACTAGTGTGAATAAAAGGATTGTACACCAAGCCCCAATGTAATGAGAAGATTGACACTGACCACCAATGTAACTGAGACATTTAGCCTGCATTCACATTTGTGTGTGTCGGGGACACATCCAAATTCGCTTTCCTGACACCACAGAAACATGCTGCCCTTTAGCAGATACACAGCAAAATTCACGGTGCTGTGGCCCCATGTTATTTTAAAAAGTGTTCCACCTCCAATTTGCATACCTTTGCACAACAAGCTGATGTTAGGCTTAATGACCACAGTTGTAGGCAAGACTTGCAAGCATGCCCCTTTACCTCCCCAGTGGGCAGCATTCAGCAGAAGTGATGGTGGATATGACCTAAGGGGGGCATGATATACATATGAATGCTACCTCTATTTACACATTACTGCTGCTGGTCCGTGGCTATTTACATATTAATGCAGGTTATTTACATGTAAACACAGGGTCTACAGATGAGTCATCTGTACACAGCAATAGGGCAGAGCTAAGCAGCATTAGTAACATAACTTCACACTGAGATATAAGGACGCAGCAAACTTCAAGGGACAATGGAATTTAAACTGGGATAGTTAGCAAGTATGAGGCAGCTTCTAAGGGCCCCACAACAATGATGGGGCCCAAGGCAGCTTCCCCTTTTGCCATGCCTTAAAGACAGCCCTGCACAGTACACCTACATAGGATGAACTGGATGAACTATTGTCTTTATTCAACCCTTCCTACTATGTAACTATGTAATATACTGTATATTATACAGTTTAGGTACTCCTTAAAAGCTTCAGTCAAAACAATAAAGTGTATCTAAAGCTAATACCAAAAAAAAAAAAAAAATTGTTTCAGCTTACCAATCCTTAAAGAGTATGTTACCCCAACATTTCATATTCCTGGTATGTGTATGTTGTACCATGTACTTGTGTTAAAAAGTATCCTGTTGGGGGGCGTGGCTTAGCAATGGCCAAGTAAAGACGTGTGGTGAAGGAGCTCCCTGTCCGACCCGGCCTGCACGGACCACAAATTGACTTTTAAACCCAGTGAGCACGTTATGAGCAACCCCAAAAGATACAGGACACGATCGGCCACCCGTGGAACCCAATACCGGACCACACAACAAGGGATTCCGCATTTCTTCAGAGGCAAGCTGGACTTATCCCCCGGCGGCATAGTGTCCGCACCACGTGAGGCCCGCATAGCATCGCCCTCCATCGGAGCTCAGATGACCTCTCCTGCCCACACTTCAGCTCCTCTGCTCCTCACAGGAACACCAGCCCTATTCCGCACTGAGATGGAGGGTACATCATTAAGCCAGGGCTCCATAGAGGAAGATCTCCGTAGCATGCTCAGGGCCCTCCCCACAAGAGCGGACTTGGAGGCTCTCCCCACGAGGGCAGATATAGAGGCCCTGATCCTAAGAATAGAGGAAGCGCATAGCAAAGATATCCAAGAGGTGGGGGCGGACTTACACATAGTAGAGAACCGGGTTACCTCGGGAGAAACCAGGATATCCACTCTGGAAGAGAGGCTGCAGGTCCTGGAACAATCCCAACATGCCCACTCCCTAGAAGAGCAGGAGATGCAGCTCCACTTGGAGGAGATGGAGGACCGTAGTCGCCGCAACAATTTGCAGCTACGGGGAATCCCGGAGGCTACAGGACAGGAAGACTTGGCTGCGACGGCGATCTTTCAGGGCCTTCTGGACAACCCTCCACCCCACCTGGAAATCGACAGGATCCACCGCACCCTAGGGCCCAAATCTACGGACCCAGCTAGACCCCGCGATGTCCTATGCCGCCTACATCGCTATGCGCAGGAGACTCTGTTGAGAAAAGCTTGGGACCAGGGTGAGGTGGAATTCGATGGCGCTCACATTCAAATTCTCCCAGATCTTTCCAGGGCCACGCTGCAGCGCCGCGCCATGTTGAAGCCGGTGCGAGAAGTCATGGCTGCACCTACAGATGGGGATACCCACTGGTGGTTATTTTCCATACAGACCGGGCCTCCTTTACACTGCGCACACCAGCAGACCTACCAGCCCTATTTGACTTTCTGGGAACAGAGCCGATTCAGGTACCGAACTGGCTGCTGAGGATTCCACATCCTACAGGCCGCATGGGCCCGATCATGAACAGATCTAACCCCTCTATCCGTTCACAGCGGTCTCGAGGTCGATCCCATGCCAGACCTAACAACAATGCACGTGAGTCTTAAACACAATATGTGATCCCATCCTGCATTGACTACCTTTACACCGTTGTTTATTATTTTCTGTTCTGGTTGGCATCTAATCCACTTTTGCCGTTGCACTTTTGCCGTTGCCCTACCCTAATGTTGTGTGTTACACCAGACATGACACATTCCAGGGCTGATCGCTGCTTGATCCCCGTCCTGAGCCCCCTGCTTTGAATGAACTCACTACGCGACTGCCGGATGTCTATCCTGAACTATCCCGGCCCTGCCCACAAGGCACAGAAGAAAATGGGATGGAGTTGAGAGCCCCTCCGGCGGTGGATGGAGGCGATGGCTGTGCCGCTGTCCCCTCTCCTGTGCTCCCCCCCCCCCCCGTCCTGGCTTCTCTATGTTTTAGCCCGAATAGCTGAGAATCTCTTCCTACCCCCTCCTTTCCCGTGACTGCGGTCAATTGCCTATTGAGACTGGCACAAGCGATGGAACCGGGAGCTTTGTCACATTTGTTCCGATAGAAGACCGCAAAAGAAGGAACTGGACACCAGACTTCAAAGTATCGCCCAGTGCAATGACTATTGAGATGCCGGTACTCCTGGAAGACCCACGAGACTACCTGGAAGGGACATGTGAGCCTTGGTGCGGATGGATGGGGCTGGGGGGGGGCGGTGATTGGGTTATTTATTCTTGTCATCTGAAGGATGTGTAGTGGTGACGTCCCCGCAGGCGAGGGGAGGGTTGGGATATATATGTTTGTGTTTATTACGGAGGGGGCCTGGGGGTGAAGGGGGGGGACATGCAGTGAACTGTCTAGAGGGGATATTGCAGATGGAATCTGGTAAGATACCTTTCCTTTTTACCCCACATATCAGCCAGTATAATCTACGGGAACGGTATATTTCTTATAATGTTATCTTTACTGTTTTGTTCAAGGAACTCCGGGTGCTTATACACTCACACACACATATTTCAGTCCTGTGCATGGGGAGGCTCTGTATGTGCTCACGTATAGACTTACAATTTTAGGTCCAGGGGCCTGGGGAAGATATGGATCTCCCCTCATGACCCTTGCTAGACTCTCCTCCAAATAGGAAATCACCTTATTCCAGGTGGTACTGGTGGGCGTTGAAACAATATATTGCTACACGTTAGTTTTCCAACTCAGTTGGATTGGGTCGATTGAAAGTTTTTCTTTCACGACACCCTCAACCACCTTAGAGTGGTTTCTTCTCCTTCCACTCCCTCTTTTTTCACCACTTTTACTTTCCCTTTCCTCGCTCTCCTTCTTGTCCCCCTCTTTCCTTCCACACTCTTATATCCTCGCGAACATGGAGGATCTCAATATTGTCACCCTTAACGCAAAAGGGCTTAACGTCCCTGAAAAGAGACGAATGCTATTAAATGACATGAAACGCATGAAAGCTGACATTGTCCTACTGCAGGAGACACATTTCCGGGAAAACAAGTTCCCGATCCTCAAAAACAGACACTACCCGACAGTATATCACTCCACCCACTCAGACGCTAAGTCTAGAGGGGTTTCCATCCAGATATCTGCAAAAGTCCCGTGGTCTCTAGTTGATAAGAAGGCAGACACGGCGGGTAGGTTTCTTTTTCTGAAATGCCCAATTGGAGGTACAAAAGTGACCATTGCCAACTTTTATGTACCAAATAGCCAACAAGACTCATTTGTAAAACGACATTTAGAACTACTCCAAGGTTTCTCTGAGGGACAACTCATCATAGGCGGTGACCTAAACTTCCCACTGACTCCTGTAGAGGACACCTCGACAGGCACATCCTCTTCCCCACGAGGCACACGCAAAGGGATACTTTCGACCCTTCATGCTGCACAGCTGATAGACATTTGGCGTCTCTTGCACCCCGGTGAACGAGATTACACCTTCTTTTCACGCCCCCATCAAGTATACTCGCGCATCGATCTTTTTTTAATACCCCACAGCCAACTTCAGGCTGTTAAAGGTTCCGCCATGGGCTCTATTACTTGGTCAGATCACGCCCCGGTTACAATGCCATTCCCCCCTCCTGACTTTTTTAGGGGACAAAAGAGTCCATGGTGACTTAACGAAAGCCTCCTACAAGACCCAGACATATTTGCGGATGTCACGAAAGAAATTTCACACTACTTTCACTCAAATACTACAGATGACGGAGACAGAGGGCTAATATGGGAAGCACACAAAGCCGTTATTCGCGGAGTCCTAATAAAACACGGGGCAAGACTCAAAATACATAGGTCTGCACAACTATCGATACTACTCCACAAACTCCACAAATTGGAATCTAAACACAAACGGACACCGACCAACACCCTGGGTAGTGAACTAGATATGATACGTACTCAGATAACAGACCTTTTACACTTTAAAGGCGGCTCTCCAAATTTCACGGAAAAAGATCTATGAATCGGGCAACAAATGCTGTAGACTACTTGCACAATCCTTAAAATCGCAGAAGACGGCATCATATATTCCACATATCCACTCTTCCACGGGACAGAAAGCAACCTTACCCCAGCACATAACACAAGAATTTAGGTCTTACTACGAAGCTTTATACAACCTAAACATGCCACAACCTACACCAGAATGCATAGCAGGCTACGTAGCGGATTCCAACATGCCTACCCTATCGACTATGACACGAGACCTACTAGACGAACCCATAACATTAACAGACATACAATTGGCAATAAAAAGTACCAAACAAGGTAAAGCTCCAGGACCAGATGGTCTTACAGTCCAGTACTATAAGACCCTACTCCCATCCTTAGGACAACACCTAACCAAGCTCTTTAATGACCTAGGCACCAAGCTCTTTAATGACCTAGCTCTTTAATGACCTAGGCAAGGGAAGCTCGTTACACCACAGCACACTACAAGCCCAAATAGCAGTTATACACAAAGAAGACAGAGACCCGACTCAATGTGGAAGCTACCGTCCTATATCCTTACTGAATACTGACCTTAAACTGTTTACTAAAATATTAGCCACTAGACTACAACAACACAGAACCAGCCTGATTCATCTAGACCAAGTGGGCTTCGTCCCAACTAGAGAAGCGAGGGACAACACCACTAAAGTCCTGAACTTGCTCTATAAGGCCAACTTAGCAGGTACACCGACGGTCTTCCTTAGCACAGATGCCGAAAAAGCATTCGACCGGGTTAACTGGTCGTTTATGTTCGCAACGTTAAGACACATTGGTCTAGGAAATAATATGCTGAACTGGATTTCAGCAATATACTCCTCACCGTCTGCTAGGGTCAGGGTTAATGGTGTGTTGTCAGACGCTTTCCAAATTGCGAACGGCACGCGCCAAGGCTGCCCGCTCTCACCCCTCCTTTTTGCGCTCTCTTTAGAACCCTTCTTATGTCATATCAGACTAAACCCGGACATTACGGGAGTATTCATCGAACACACTCAATATAATGTATCAGCATACGCTGACGACTTGATGTTCTCACTATCAAACCCGATAATTTCCCTCCCTAACCTGCTAAAAGAATTTTCCACATATGGAGCTCTCTCTTATTTGAAAATTAACCTAGCTAAGTCAGAGGCAATGAGCATAGGGGTCCCACTAACACAACTCACATCCCTCCAATCCAGTTTTAAACTGAAATGGACAAACAAAGCTTTGAAATATCTGGGTACATATATCCCCCAAACATTTGCGAAGCTGTATGAAATCAACTTCCCACCACTACTAACAAAAATCAAACCATTACTAAACTCATGGCAATCTGGCCTATATTCCTGGCTAGGACGTTGTAATATCCTAAAAATGTCTATCCTACCGAAACTACTGTACCTAATGCAAGCCCTGCCAATACATATACCTCTCAGCTTTTTCAGACAAGTACAATCGACATTCACTGACTTCGTCTGGGCTAAGAAAAGACCCAGACTCCCAAACAAACTACTAGTGCTCCCAAAGTCTTCTGGGGGGTTGGCATTACCTAATATTCGTGCTTACTATCAGGCGGTACACTTAGGAAGACTCATAGAGTGGCGTAGACACCAGGAGACCAAGTTATGGTCCCAAATGGAACAATCCCACAACACAATCCCACTAGGTGGTACCCCGTGGTGTTATCAGGGTCTACCAATGGAACTTAAACGCCACCCACTAATAGGCAACACAGCCCGAATTTGTGCAAAACTAATATCCAAAACGACCATCTCTTCTCCGAACTCACCCCTATATCCAATAATAGGTAACCCCCTGTTCACACCAGGCTTACAAGATGGAATTTTTCGGAGGTTAGGGGAAGCAGGTGTACAATTGGCCTCCCACTTTAGCTCTGGAGGGCGCTGGAAGACATACTCGGAGCTCTCTGATCCCACAGGTGAGTTCCGTCTAGACTTCATGCGGACACTTCAACTAAGACATTTCCTTAACTCCATCCCACCCCCCACAGATAGCAATCAAAGTCTCACGACACTAGAAGAACTTTGTACCGATACGGGTGTCTTACCACACACACTCTTACTGACCTACAACCTCCTGAATACACCCCCCTCGGACTATGTACCGCCAGGCCTACTTAAGTGGGAAGAGGAATTGGACTGTAGATTTAGCCCCAAAAGAGGCAACACATACTACGTTTCACACACAAGTCTTCCATTTGCGCCAAAACCCATGAAACAAATTATAAAATACTTTCCAGATGGTACAGAACCCCAATACGCCTGCATAAAATATTCCCAACAGCATCAGACATGTGCTGGCGTTGTCAAATGGACAAGGGAACTTTGCTACACATATTTAGGTCTTGCCCCAAACTCACACACTTTTGGAAAGTGATACGAGAGACTGTACAACTGTTTACTGACAGAACAATTACAAATGACCCAGCATTCTTTTTACTACACGCTACAGATATTCCTGACAAGGTATACAAAAAATCAGTCATACGTCATTTGCTGGATGCAGCTAGAGCCTGCATTCCACTTTGTTGGAAATCTGCCCTCCCACCGACAATTGATATGTGGTTGGGGAAAGTAGAGGACATCAGAAGACTAGAAGACCTTATCCACACGGCACAACACAGAGAAGAAATATTCTCTAAGACCTGGCAATTGTGGTCTATGTTTATTTACTTGACGGCAGGACAGTCTCTGAGAAGAGCTGATTGTGTCCCGTGAACAAGCGAGTGGCAATGAGATATAGCCTATGACTCACAAGCAGTGGCATAGAATTCTTTGGGAGCGGGATACAGGATCCTCCATGTTTGCGAGATACACCCATCCCCCCCCTTCACCCCCGCTTCCCTATACTCTCCCCCTGCTCTATCCTCTCCTTTCTCCTTCTCTCTTTTTTCTTCTCTAGTTCTTCCCAACCTTTCTCTAGTTCCTTTTATTAATGTTTTATTTGGGAAAAAAAAAAAGAGGACCGACACAATGAACCATATTACAACATAATGTCACCTGTTCAATAAAGATTCCACATTTAACATACTACCGGTTTATACGGGATTAGGTATCATTTTTTTCAGTATTAGGATAAAAGGCGATGGGACATTGTAAAACATGTGAAAAAGTTTTTTTTTTTTATGTCTTTTATAATACACTTTGTATGTTACATGATACATGTGATACTCTGTAACCTGCTGGTCCCTGTGGGCCGTGTTCTTTTCATAATTAAAAAAAAAAAAAAAGTATCCTGTTCTCTTTTAATTACTTCCTATGTCTGAAATAACTGGTGATCCTGCCAGTCCCCCCACGTTCCTATTTCAAACTGGCCATGCTAGGCATGAGAGTATATTCATTCCCAGCATGGTCAGTTTTCTGGCTGTGCTGGTAAAACAGCCTGCCTGTTCTCCAATGATGATAGACTTGTGCTTCCCATTTACTGGGAAGGTAAGTGAACTTCTGTTTCCACACCCCTACCTCTCTAAGCCCCTTAGGCAGCTGAGAACAGAGATTTTGTGATCACTTTTAAAAAAGAAAAAAGAAAGAAATTATAATTTATAATATATAATATACACACTAAATGTTTTGCTTGTCATTTCTATTTAAAACTGAATTGATTATTTTACAAGCTTAGGGTTCACATATGATTTAAGTGTAGTGGCAGCACTGGTTTTTATTTCCAAGATTTGTTCTTTTATTTTCATTTGGTGACCCTGCCAGTAATAGGCTTCCTTGCTAGGATGATAATTCTTAGTCACTGTACTGTATAAAATGGAATGTTTTGTAGTAAAAAGTGATAGTTGCAAATAATGTAACTTATAAGAATGCAGTGCATGAAGTTATCAGCTCACAAGATTTCTGGCAACAGGTATTTTTAGCACTTTATTGAACATATTTACCAAAATAATTTCAATGGTATGTTTAACAGACCAAAAGGAAGAGAACATCTTTTTTTTTTAGAGTTTACATATGCTTTAAAATGCTGTATCTTTGGTTAATACTTTTGAATGACACATGTCTCAGCAGAAAGATGGGACTTCTTTTTAATACAGTAAGATATACATCCTCAAAAATGGAGCCATATAGTTTACACTAACATTGTTTGCTAAACAAAACTAGCTCTATTATTTTGTAAGCTTACTTAATAAGGCAATACATTATTCTTTCATTATTCTGACTGCCCTAAACCGATGAACAGTAAAGCCTGATTGGTTGCTATGTGTTAATGTCATCATTGCTTATTACACTGCCAGAGTGGTTTACTCTGGCTTCTGGCTGCAAACATGTTAAACCAGCACATTAAACAAGGAAAAGCTTTTATTTATTCACATCACTGGTTCTCAATAGAATGGAACAGCTATTTCCTGTGCACACATGAATCCATTTTGTGAGCTTTTTGCCTTCCTTGGCCCTTCTGTGGGGATCTGATTCTAGTGGGGATATGCTATATAAACTCAGCTTGGAGACCAGAGGGTGTATACATGTTTTGTTTTACTTATTACGGTGTTCACGACAGGGGAAATCGAATGCATTTTTATAAGAGATGTTGCTTCGGGAGGCCCTGTTATGCATGATGAATGTATTGCTTCTGCCATCTGGAGGTCTTATAGAAAACTCCACCAGATGAGTTAACCTAGAACTGTCAGGCTCAATTAAATACAAAGACATTAGCTTTGAAATCTTTGCATTTGTGTCCTTTGACTCTGATATGGGATCCAAGCGTAACACTTTAATGCACGACTCTTGCATCATACGGTAAGGCTGTACTAAGGCCTGAATCATCTGCATTATAGTACAAATTTGTAGGTTTATAGCAAGGCGGAATCATCTGAATTATAGTACAACTTTGTAGGTTTATTTCTAGAAAAGCAGCTTGATTTAATTACCCCTTACTTTTCACTTAAATAATATAGATCATAAAGTAAAATCATAAAAGGAGAGGGAGGAATCTGCTGTTTAACACTCAGATGTGCTGCAGTAAAGTTGAGGTGCGTAAATTCGGCATTCATTGTAAACTGACACTTTTGACATAAAGCAACAGCTATTTAAAATAAATTAACAGGTTGCCTACATGCTCTATAACCTGACACCCTGTTATAAAGAAATGGCATACCCTTGCCTATGGTTGGTGCAGGGAGATGGACTCGCCATTATTCTGTTTGGCTGGGTGATGGAAAATGTACACTATGTTAGAGGCAGACCTGGACTGGGACAAAAAATAGGCCCGGGTATTTTAGACTGAGCAGCCCATGACATATTTACCAGCCCCTTTCCCACTTTCCATCCTGATGGAGGTGAGGGGGGTCGGGAAAGAGCGTGGGGAAGGGAGCAGAGAGCACAGGGGGGCTGGAGAGCACAGAGGGGCCAGGGAACACAGGGGGTTGAAGAGCAAAGGGGAGGCCAGAGAGCGGGGGGGCTGGAGAGCACTGGGGGGCTGGAGAGCACTGGGGGGGTTGGAGAGCACTGGGGGTTGTTGGAGAGCACTGGGGGGTTCTGAGAGTACTGAGGGGGTGGAGAGCACAGGGGGCACAGAATACTGTGGGGACGGACAACACGGGGGTAGGAGAGCACTAAGGGGGTGCCAGAGAACCCTGGGGGCTGGACAGCACAGGAGGAGGACTGGAGAGCACAGGTGGGGTAGGAGGGCACGGGGTAGAAGAGCACTGGGGGTGGCAGAGAGCACAAGGGGGGCAGGAGAGCACAGGGGGGCCTGAGAGCACAGGGGGGAGGCAGTAGAAAGAAGCTAGAAAGGGGAGAGGGGCAGCTGCATATAGAAGAATCATTCTCCTCCTGCAGCCTCTGAAAGCCTGCGGGAGGGAGAAGAGGAGAAGCAGGCTTTAGAGGCTGCAGGAGGAAAATACAGATATTGATTCTTCTGTATGCAGCAGCCCCGCCGCTCTTGCTATCTAGGCGCACGGGGAGCCGCACTCACTGTTCCTCTGGTCCGGCGTCTCCTCCAGCTCCTCCCTCTTCATTGTCACAGGTCAGATGACCCGTAGTTTCCGTTCCCCGGCCCGATGGCTGAAATCAACTTGTGGCCGGCTGGACGTCACCTGTAGCCCGTCTTGAATGATGAAACACGTAGGATGGAGTTACAGTACGTCTTTGCATCACTTCCAGTCAGGGCTGCGATTGTTTGTTTTACACAGCGTCGGCTCCATTTTTTCATTTGTGCATGTAAACTTTATCAAATTGTGAGTATATTTTCATACCTTACTCAAAATAAAGTATTTAAAAGCAATATTATGCTATGGGCACTCCTTTCTCTTTTATGTGATAATTCAGTGGAAAGCCAGCAAGTGATTCACAGACTGCCCAGCAAGCCCCAGAGAGCTACACAGTGGCTTATACTGAGAAGGTTCAGTACCCCTGGGGGGGAAAGGCCATCTGGTGAGTGCAATTATACTACAGCACGGATAAGATCACTGGCACCATTGTCACGTCAAAGGACAAACAGCATTATTCTGATCAGGTACTGGGCACTGTTTGAGCACAAGTCACTTTATTGAACTAATGGACTAAACACATACTGTTTGAACTTGTTTTTATACCCAGCTTTGTTTCATACAGTGGGATACAGATATATATTCTCTATATTTTTGTACTTTGATTTGTCATATCTCTTTTTATGATTATATGTTTATGCTTATGCACTGAAACACTGCAACAGAGGGTGAAACACACATGCTACTTTGCACACACAAGGAATAATATAGTTCTGTATGGTAACAGAGGATTCACACCCCCATACATCACCAGCACAAAACTATATAACATTTTTTCCATGTTTTCTAACACCCTGCACACCACAGAGGGTGTAACACATTAGCACTTCTTTTCTGACACCCTGGATATCACAGAGGGTGTAACACATTAGCAAGCTGCTAATTTCACTGTGTGCTTTTTATATCCAACCCAGACCTATATCAGGTAGAATAAATAACACTTTCAGCACACCTCTCTCTTATCCTAACTCTGCATGAGGCAGAGGGTGCAGAACATCAGCACTTGAATCTTTGTAAATGACCATTTTTTCACTTTCTTGACAAAATATAAACTCAAATAATGAAACCCTTCACAGCAATCCAGGGGTCATCAACCCCGGAGCTGCGGCCCACTGATGTGCCCTCTGATGTGCGGCGGCGGAGAGAGCAGAGAGATGACATCATCTCTCACCGCCCGTCCGCATCACTGCTGTTCCGTGCTCACAGCGGGGCCGCCACACTGAGGCGAGTGAGCAAAGAGATGAGATCATCTCTCACCGCCCACCTGCATCGATGTTCTTCCACATTTACAGAGGCGCTGCGATAATGCTGGAGGTGAGGCAGGGGAGCAGAGAGATGAGATCATCTCTCACTGCCTGTCCGCATCACTGCTCTTCCGTCCATGCAGCGCGGCAGAACACAGCTACACTGCTGGAGGTGAGGCAGGGGAGTAGAGAGATGAGATCATCTCTTACCGCCTGCCCTCCCATCACCACTGTTCTCCCTCACTACCCACTACTATAGGCTTGCCTCTGAACTAATGCGCACGCCTGTGCTGCCACCACTGCAGTGACAATCTTCATGTGGTGGCAGGCGACGTGGCAAATGACAAGCTGCATCTGATGGCAGGAGACGTGGCAAGTGACAAACCGCATCTGGTGGCAGGCGACATGGCAAGTGACAATCCCCTTCTGGTGGCAGGCGACGTGGCAAGGAACAAAATGCATCTGGTGGCAGGTGATGTGGCAAGGAACAAAACGCATCTTGGTGGCAGGCGACATGGCAAAGACAAGCTGCATCTGAAGGCAGGAGACATGGCAAGAGACAATCCGCATCTGGTGGCAAACGATGGGGCAAGGAACAAAACGCATCTGGTGGCAGGCCACGTGGCAAGGAACAAAACGCATCTGGTGGCAGGCAAGTGACACTCTGCATCTGGTGGCACATTCTGCATTATGGTGAGTTGAACTATTTCATTGTATATTACAATGTAATAATAGAAATAATGCGCTTTAATCCTCCTGACACCATATCAATCATGGTGCCAGAATGATTGAAGCGCTAACACCAGCCATTTCCCCGATAAATTGCCTGCAAAAAGCTGCATACACCACTCTGGGCCTCGACACAATTTTCTTCCACAACGCTGGTCCCCGGTGCCAAAAAGGTTGGTGACCACTGCAGCAATCCCTTTCCCTAATGAGAGTTTGCTGCTTCCCTACCAGCCACATATATTCCACACCTCTGGATTTCTACAATAGCTAGCAAACATTCCAAATTCCTTAATTAAAGTTATTATTTTTGGCAAGTGTGCTTAACGGTCAGATACATGGAGAAGCATATCATCTGCATATAGTGATAATTTTAGGGTTCTTTCTCCCACTTATAAACCAGGGTTTAAAATTCTTAATACTTGTACCAAAGGCTCGTTAGCCAAGGTAAAACTAAGGGGTAAGAGGAGAGAAAACTGTCTCACTCCATTATAAATCCATATAGGCTCAGAGGCTCTATTGTTTATTGTCATGTTGGCATTTACTTTTTGATCTCCTTATACAGTACTATGCATACAATTTCCTTTAAATCTAACTGTCACAATGGCCAGCTTGTAAGTGAACTATAATGTTCACTTTAAGAAGAGTAAAAAATTTAAACTGGAAAATCATAAAGCAGTAAGCCTGACATTTGTGTAAACAAGTGAGTGATTGCAGGGTGCATAATGAGATTGCAATGGAATTTAAGTGTAGTCCAAGTTAAAAATGTTTTTCTAGTTTTGGACAGAAGGAGGTAGGGTTATTATCCTTGTCTGCTTTTACTGGGTTCCATTAAAGAGATTTGTTGCGTTGGCACACAGGCGCGGGCACAGTATTGTGTGCACCAAGAATACGGTGTACTGGCGCAGACGCGCACGGCTGTGAACAGGTGGGCGCGCACAGCGGCGAACTGGCACATGTACGCGCACACGTGTACGCACTGGTGCCAGCCGGTCTATTTAAACTGAGCAACTCAGCTAGTACCTGTTGCCTGTGTCTTATCTGTTCCAGTGTTCCTGTGTTTGACCCAGCTTGTACCTGAACCTTTCCTTGGACTACTGCCTGCCTTCCTGTGACCCCGGCTAGTGTTTGACCCTGTTCCTGCTTCATGTTTCTGTACTGCGCAGCCCGACTGTGTACCGAAACCGGCCTGTATCCTGTCTTTGCTTCTGCCTCTGCTCAGTTGTTGATGACCTCCTGGCTTATGTTCCGACCACATTTCCGCCTGCTGATCCAGAGACACAGAGTTCCAGTCCTCGGTGCCTATCTGGTGATAGGCAGCCATCGGGTTCCTGCCAAGACCTGACCTGAGCTACCTGCTACATCGGCCCTCGTGCCACTCTGTGTCTTTCACTCCCTGTCTTCTCTACCAGGGGTGCCAGACAGGAGGTGCAAGAGAAGCCCTCTCTACAGCTCAGTCTCCACCAGGTACGTGACAGTTTGGCTACACATAAACTTTAACTAACAGATGAGGATCTGCATCTACCAGGACACATCACAAAAAAGAGTGAGCCATGAGCCAAGGCTCTGGCCATGGAGAAGGGGGGGTATGGCATACGTGAGTGTGAAAGAGGTCAAAAGAAAACTCAAGGAACAGGAGTAAAAAGGCATGTTTCGGTTGAAGTTTAACCACTTGACAGTGCAGAAATACCATTACATTAGAAATAATTACAGGAAATGGATTTTTACTATTTATTGGCAATAAAAATCAAGGAAATAAAATATATTGTATATGTATCCAAATGTGCTACAAATTAAATCTCTACCTGTCCCAGAAACAATGTATGGTGATGTAGACTACAAAAACTAAAAGGTATAATGCGAGGAACTGAGACATCACCAAAACAAAAAACTACATTAACAACAACTTTATCAGTGCCCATCAATGCAGCCTCTCAGTGCCCATCAATGCAGCTTCACCTGTGCTCATCAATGCAGGCTCACCTGTGCCCACCATTGCAGCCTCACCTGTGCCCACCATTGCAGCCTCACTGTGACCACCATTGCAGCCACACTGTACCTATCATTGCAACCTTGCCTGGGCAGAGGAAGAGAGAGGGCAGGCCGGATCATGACTGGAGGAAGAGGAGAACCGGGGGATCACAGAGCATGGATAGCATGCTGTTACTGCTTACATTACAATTGCCTCCGCTATGCTCGCCGCCACACAGAGCCCTGCTTCCTCCTAAAGCCGTGCCTGTGATAGACAGAATGCATCCCAGCATTGGACCCTCACTCTGTCTATCACAAGCGCGGGGTATGGAGGAGGCGGGACTGTGTGTGGCGGCAAGCAGAGCGGAGACAATTGTAATGTAAGCTGTAACAGCGTGCTATCTGTGCTCTGTGATCCCGCTCCACTCCTCTTCCTCCATGCTCTCTTCCCCCAGGGTGATTGCTGGGTGAACGGTTTCCGATCAACCCCGCTCGCTGGCGGTGCTCACCCCCCTGCTCCCAGGCAGCCCTGCTCCTCGCCAGCCCTCATTTTTCACTTGCAAAATGCGAGAAGGCGGGTGGAAAATTTGAGGGCTGCTGAAAAGGTGCCTGCATTTGTTAATATAGGCTTTTTTCTTTAATTTCACAAAATGCCTTTCCCTGGGTGACTAAACTTAATCCTTCACTGTATTTTTAAAGAGAATCATGGTTGCCACCTAAGCTAAACTGCAGATTTTGCCTTATGTTCATATCTATTACATGGAGGGTGGGAAGACTAAAGCCAGCCATAGACAGTTCGAATCTCAGCCAGTTCAGCAGGGACCGGCTGAGATTCAAACCATGTATGGGCAGGCTGATTGTACTCAAGATGATCGATCGATCAACTTTGGTTCAACCAGCCTGTCAGACTTATAATGCAATTATTGTCAGCGGCTATAGCAGCTAGCAATACTCACTGTATGTACTCACTGCTGGGACGGCTCCTGTGATTGAAGGAAAAATATTGTACCATCTTTGGCCAGCTAAATCGTTTACAGAAAAAAAGATAACATTGCTCTTTCTTTCAGTTCAGTGTACAGAAAGTGACAAGGACACTGCATTATCTGCAAAATCAAAAGCTATTTTCTGTACTTGCTAAAAATGGAATGATAAATGCAGGTCACAGCCAGCATTTTTTGAATGAGATGTAAAATTCAGGTTGTGGTGTGAGTACCTTTGCATATCTAGCCAAGAGCCAAGAGTAGAAAGTGGGTAGCGATATCTGCTCTTCACTATAACTATCCTCCTGTCATGCAGATTATGCAGTTACTAAACAAACATTGGTGTGAAATTTGATTTTATTTCAATCCCTACTTACAGTTAAAATGTGTGTGAAGTGTACATATTTTTGCAGCATATAATGCTGTTTTTATTTTAATTTATTTTATTGAAATAAAGCTTGTAGACAGGTTCCAGATTATACAATTTCAGTTTGCCTATTTCTTCATATATGGAATACAAGAAAAAGCATGGTCTGCTTCCTAAGTAGATTCTAGTTATAAGTAAGAAAGGCTAGATTCATTTTCTCAGGTTCAGATCCTATTGTACTCTGCCCCCAGATGGGTGCCAACTTTGATGTGCATCTATTAAAGGAAAGTTAGATGAAGGTTAAAAAGAAAAAGAAAAGAAAAAAAGAGCATTTGCTGATACAACCATTCTGAACGTGATGTTAAGAAGAAGAAGGTATTTCAAACTTATTTGATCAGCGGTTCAACAGTATACAAATTTAAAGGTGGCTCCAACTTTCAAAGATGACTGATATCCTTTAGGATTTAGAATGACCAAAAATAAACAAATATAGTCATTTGAGGGCCACCTTGGTACTTGTATATGTCAGGATCACTTAGTGCTCCTGTTCTTCATTCCAGCATCCGGGGTTTTGGCTATGGCACTCTCCTTGTTTGTCTGTCCACCTGCGGGCTGATTAATGTGATCGGTCTCTGGGTGGAAACCAACCCTGTTATAAGCCAGCTCAAACCTCATTTGGGTGCTTGTGATAGAGAATGATACGTGTGTTGTTCCTGATCAAGCTCCCTGTCTAGGGATGAGCTTCGAGTTCGAGTCGAACTCATGTTCGACTCGAACATTAGCTGTTCGCAAGTTCGCCGAACAGCGAACAATTTGGGGTGTTCGCGGCAAATTCGAATGCCACAGAACACCCTTTAAAAGTCTATGGGAGAAATCAAAAGTGCTAATTTTAAAGGCTTATATGCAAGTTATTGTCATAAAAAGTGTTTGGGGACCCGGGTCCTGCCCCAGGGGACATGGATCAATGCAAAAAAAAGTTTTAAAAACGGCCGTTTTTTCAGGAGCAGCGATTTTAATAATGCTTAAAGTCAAACAATAAAAGTGTAATATCCCTTTAAATTTCCTACCTGGGGGGTGTCTATAGTATGCCTGTAAGGGGGCGCATGTTTCCCGTGTTTAGAACAGTCTGACAGCAAAATGACATTTGGAAGGAAAAAACCCATTTAAAACTACCCGGCGCTATTGCTATTGCCGACAATACACATAGAAGTTCATTGATAAAAACGGCATGGGAATTCCCCACAGGGAAACCCCGAACCAAAATTTAAAAAAAAAAATGACGTGGGAGTCCCCCTAAATTCCATACCAGGCCCTTCAGGTCTGGTATGGATATTAAGGGGAACCCCGGCCAAAAAAAAAAAAAAAAAAATGACGTGGGGTTCCCCCTAAATTCCATACCAGACCCTTCAGGTCTGGTATGGATTTTAAGGGGAACCCCACACCAAAAAAAAAAAAAAAAAAACGGCGTGGGGTCCCCCCAAAAATCCATACCAGACCCTTATCCGAGCACGCAACCTGGCAGGCCGCAGGAAAAGAGGGGGGGACGAGAGTGCAGCCCCCCCTCCTGAACCGTACCAGGCCACATGCCCTCAACATTGGGAGGGTGCTTTGGGGTAGCCCCCCAAAACACCTTGTCCCCATGTTGATGAGGACAAGGGCCTCATCCCTACAACCCTGGCTGGTGGTTGTGGGGGTCTGCAGGCGGGGGGCTTATCGGAATCTGGAAGCCCCCTTTAACAAGGGGACCCCCAGATCCCAGCCCCCCCCGTGTGAAATGGTAAGGGGGTACTTACCCCTACCATTTCACTAAAAAACTGTCAAAAATGTTAAAAATGACAAGAGACAGTTTTTGACAATTCCTTTATTTAAATGCTTCTTCTTTCTTCTATCTTCCTTCATCTTCTTCTTCTTCTGGTTCTTCTGGCTCTTCTGGTTCTTCCTCCGGCGTTCTCGTCCAGCATCTCCTCCGCGGCGTCTTCTATCTTCTTCTCCTCGGGCCGCTCCGCACCCATGGCATGGGGGAGGCTCCCGCTCTTCTCTTCATCTTCTTCTTCATCTTCTTCTCTTCTTCCTTCTTCTCTTCTTCTCTTCTTCTCTTCTTCATTTTCTTCTCCGGGCCGCTCCGCATCCATGCTGGCATGGAGGGAGGCTCCCGCTGTGTGACGGTGTCTCCTTGTCTGACGGTTCTTAAATAACGGGGGGCGGGGCCTCCTGGTGACCCCGCCCCCTCTGGCGCACAGGACATGACAGGACTTCCCTGTGGCATTCCCCGTGACGTCACAGGGAAGCCCCGTCAAGTCACCGTGAGTCAGAGGGGGGCGGGGTCGCCAGGCGGCCTATAGACACCTCCCAGGTACGAAATTTAAAGGGATATTACACTTTTATTGTTTGACTTTAAGCATTATAAAAATCACTGTTCCTGAAAAAACGGCCGTTTTTAAAACTTTTTTTTGCATTGATCCATGTCCCCTGGGGCAGGACCCGGGTCCCCAAACACTTTTTATGACAATAACTTGCATATAAGCCTTTAAAATTAGCACTTTTGATTATTCATGTTCGTGTCCCATAGACTTTAACGGTGTTCGCGTGTTCGAGTGAACTTTTTTCCTGTTCGCATGTTCTGGTGCGAACCGAACAGGGGGGTGTTCGGCTCATCCCTATCCCTGTCTATCTGCCCTGCTTTGCAAGTTTGAATTTCCCTGTGTATGACTGTGGACCGAATTATTAGACTATTCCTTGAACTCAGCCTGCCTTTTACCTGAGCTGTCATAGAACCACGTTATCTTTCTGCTAACCGCAAGTATCTATTTGCTTTGCTCAGTTCGCATCTGCCCTGGTGTGGTGGCCAGGCACTATAGCATTGTGTATAAGTCCTGAGGCAACCGAGTACCGGTAGGCTTGCTTGCCTTATGGGAAAGGGGGCTGCTATAGATGATGAACACAGTAGCCAGCTATAGTGTCTGACCACCTGCCTTGGGGTAGACATGACATAATCACAAGCCAAATGAGAAAAAAAATTCTGTGAAGATGGACTCTACACAGGCTCGATTATTTGCTGAGGAAATTTGCAAACTGACACACCAAGTCCAGGAACTGTCAGTGCATGTAAATGCACCTCCAGCAGTAACGCAGGAGCCAGAGCCCAAAGTTAACCCGCCTGATTGTTTTTCTGGTGACCCCCCATGTGTTTTCCAACTTGAACCTCTTGCCGACCGCCTAACACAGATATACTGTGGCAGAATGGCACGGGCAGGCAAAATCACGTACCTGGTACGTAATTTGCCTCCCACGGGTGGGGGGGGGGCATCGCGCCCCCCGGTGCCCAAGGCAGTCGGCATCGTTAGGGGAGCGATCCGTCCACTCATTCGTGGCCACCCCCTCACGATCGATCCCAACGAATGACAATCTTCCTCTGCTGCTGTAATGTAAACAGCGGCAGAGGAAGTGATGTCATCTCTCTTTGTGTCGGTCTTTTCGTTCCAGCGTGGAGGAGAGAAGACATCCAAGTAAGTCTGCACAACACTACACATACAGTAGAACACTCTATGCACACTTTTCACCCCCCATCACCCCCCGATCACCCCCCGATCACCCCCCTGTCACGGTGACACCAATAGCATTTTTTTTTTTCTGATTATTGCATTGGTGTCATTTTGTGACAGTTATAAGTGATAGGCAGTTAGTGTTAAGCCCCTTTAGGTCTAGGGTACCCCCCTAAACCCGCCAATAAAGTTTTAACCCCTTGATCACCCCCCGTCGCCAGTGTCACTAAGCGATCATTTTTCTGATCACTGTATTAGTGTCACAGGTGACGCTAGTTAGGGAGGTAAGTATTTAGGTTCGCCGTCAGCGTTTTATAGGGACCCCCATATACTACCTAGTAAAGGTTTTAACCCCCTGATTGCCCCCTAGTTAACCCATTCACCAGTGATCACTGTATAACTGTTATGGGTGACACTGGTTAGTTCGTTTGTTTTTTATAGTTTCAGGGCACCCGCCGTTTATTACCTAATAAAGGTTTAACCCCCTAATCGCTCAGCGGTGATATAAGTTAAGTTTTAGGGTCAGATAGGGTCTGCGTCGCCCCAGGCAGCGCCAGGTTAGTGCCAATACCGCTAACACCCATGCACGCAGCATGGCGTCAGTAACGGCGTCTGCTGTATTTTCCTATCAATTCCATGCCTGTTTTTAACTTACGTCTGTAAGTATGCATTTTTATGCACAATAAATATCTGTTCTTAGCATACATCACTATCAGTCCCTCTTTTTTCTTTTGGGTACCTGTTTTTTATGGCTGAGAAACCATTTTGAAGGATCATTTATCATCAAGTACCATCAGTGTATCTGCCATTCTGTGGACATCCTTTGGATATTGTTACAAGCCTGTATTGACCCCCAGACTGAAAAGCTGGGTGTCATTGTGATCTGGTGAGTGGGGACACATGTGGGGATGTTGGTATGCCTAAAAATTGTTCTGCAACATTTTCTCTGCACATTTTTGCACACCAGATGTGAAGCATTTTCTGAACTTTTTGCACACCAGATGTGAAGCATTTTTTCAGTTGTTTATGGACATTATGCTTTTGTTTTCACTTATGATAGGTCTATGTCTGTGAGCGCTGTATTTATATATTGTTACTATGGTCAAGTGTCTAGCACTTTGTGTATAGCAGCTTCATTCACCTTTATCACCCAATTTTTTTCACCATCAGCGCGAGTTTATATATTTAGATTATATTTTTTTTTTTCACAGTGAGTACCGTTGACCTGGACATTTTATAGATAGGCAACTCCTATCCTCATATTGATTAGTGGTTCCAAATTAATGATAACTACTGCAGTAGGGAACAGACACAAAAGATACATTCCGCATCTTTCCAAATAACTGTTCTGCTTTATTATGATGCAATTGAAGGTTTTTATAAACGATTACGTATGTATCACATTAATATTACAATTGTACTTTTATGGTAACAAGGGGCGTAACATAGGCAGACTAATTCTAATCAGGACTCGAAAGAATGCAAACATATAATGAATACAATTATATACAGAACTTACAAATTTCCTTTACAGTCTCCTCTCTTTTGACCAATATTTTGATCACTAACCATACCTGCTATCACCTTTACCCTGGAACCTCCACTGGTGGAGGGAGTCCTGGCCAAAGAGGCAAAAACTCCATTGTGGAGAAAATAATAGCTGAGCAGCTTTTTTTTTTCATTACAAAATGACTTTTCATTGTGAAAAACAAATTAATCATTACTTTTGGAGTCCCGGATTCATAAAGCAAGGTATAAAAGTCCACAAACGTATTCTGAATATTACTTGAATCATACTCCATTTATATCTTTAATAGCAGCTATGCCTGACGGGCCATCTTGATTACTCGCTATCATAGCTAACATATGGCCTACCTGCTCCCCCATTTCATAATGCTTTTGACTCTGAAGAAATCTACTATTCTCTGCTTTCGCTAAGGATAGGTTTCTATATCTCTTCTGAGCTTCCTGCCAGGCTATACGCCTATCTTCCATGGGGTCTAATATAAACTCCTGTTCCACTTGTTTAACTCTTTGCATCACTTCTACCTCTCATTGCCTTGTCATTCTCTTCATTTTAGAAATACCTTTAGGTAAGCTTTCATACTACAAGTGTCCCATACTACTGACAAAGAGTTTAAGTTCTTATTATCTCTAAAGAATCCTGAAAGCAATAGTTCAATTTGGTTTTCCTCTGGCATCAAAGACAGCCACTGAGGATAAACTTTCCATGGTGGGCGAGACAATTGATCCCCCAGTTTCCAGAGACAGAATCAGAGGAGAGTGATCCAAGAGTCCCCTTGGCTCATACTGTATTGAGCCTAGCCACAGGAGAAAACCGCTATTCCCCAAGGCCAGGTCACTTCTTGATAGTGACCCATAGGTATTTGAACAACATGACTATTCTCTGCTTAATGGATGTCTAAATGTCCATACATCTACCAGTCCCATCTCCTGTATCTGACTAGCCAATCTAGTTATATTTCTTCTCCCCTAATCTTTATGGTACTCTGTCTATCTTCCTCCTCATTTAATATGTCATTGAAATCCCCTATTATTAAGGTTGGGAGATCCAACCATTGTGCCATTTTTTTTTTTTTTTCCTTGTCAAAAGAAGTTTATTGAGTATACAATGTTATAAAGATACATAAAGTAAGTTTACAAGGATCTATAAAGTAAGCTCATTGTTTTACAGTAGGGTTTATATAGGTAAATATCATGAAATTTCAAATATTAAACATTGGGTTCACGTAAACCTAAATTAAAGATATATATCATTTCCTTAGTTACTTTTGTAGGTATTTAAATGATTTATACCTACTATACATATTGTTTACAAGTAGAGTGTATATAGGTAAAATAAATTCTGATAATGAGCTTTAATCGTAAGGTGGAGAAAAGGAAAGAGAAAGAAGAAAAAGGGTTGAAAGGTAGAGGTATGGTCCACAAGGTTGTCCCGCTCGTCAGTTTATTATTCTTTTTAATTCTCTTTGAAGCCTTAGAATGGGTTTCTCTGTAAGTCATTTAATCTGTTACCATGGCAACAGGACAGAGTCATTGAAGTTTGACAGGAACTGTTGTTTTATCCAAGGATGCCAAAGTTTTTCAAATTTTGGAATTTGATTTTGATCGATGGCTACCATCTTAGCATGGGACATTGTATTATTCATTCTATGAATTGTTTCTGCTAGTACCAATGTAGGAGATTTCCATGCCTTGGCCACTGTTTGTTTTGCAGCCGTTATTAGTTGGATCATAAGTTTGAATTGAGAGAGTGTTAACCATTCCGGTTTTAGATTAAGTAAAGTTAAATATGGATCTGGTTGTATTATTTTTTTAAATATTTTAGATGCAATCACGAAGACTTCCTTCCAGAAGGTTTGGATTACTGGGCACGTCCACCATATGTGTAAATATGTGCCTATTTCTGGGCATCCTCGAAAACAAAGAGCTGAGGTATTAGGTGAATATTTTGCCACTCTAGCGGGTACAAGGTACCAGCGAGTTAGGACTTTATAATTTGTCTCCAGTGCTAAGATGTTGGGTGAAGATGACTTAGATGTGAACCATATGTTAGACCAGTCCGTGTCTTCTAAAGTTCGTCCCAGGTCCTCCTCCCACCTCTGAACGTAAGAGGGTCTATTAAGATTTGCTACTCCATATAATTGATTATAAAGTGATGAAATTGTATCTTTAGCAAATGGATCTTTTGTACAGATTGATTCGAAAATGGATAATTGGGATAATGGTGTATCCCCCTTTAGGAATGGTGTATAGAAATTTTTGATTTGGAGATATCTAAATATCTCAGAGTTTGGTAGATCATATCAGGAATGATTTAGATGCTATGAAGTCATTTAGTGTCTGAATGCCTGATGTTGTCCAAGCTTTAAAAGAATTTGGGTAGATCCATGCCGGATAAAAGGCCGGATTTCTGATAAAAGAAAGGAGAGGATTGTGTGGAGATTGTAACTGATATTTGGTTTTTAGTTTATCCCAGAGAGATAAGAAGTGTTTAGTTATGGGATTATGAATTTTAAAGCGGTCTTTAGGATCAAGCCATAATAAATTTGATATTGATAGAGGGTCATTTTCTGAAGCCTCTATAAATACCCATAATGGGATTTCCTGTTTTGCATGGTATTTGCACAGACTGGCCAAATGTGCTGCTCTGTAGTAGTTAGTAAAATTAGGGTATCCCAGGCCTCCTTTATTTTTGGGAAGATGTAGTGTGTGTATAGGTATACGTGGTTTAGAAGAGCCCCATATAAACGAAGTTGCTCTTTTTTGTACTATTCTCAAAAAATAGGAAGGAATTGGAATAGGGAGGACTCTGAATAGATAAAGCAATTTGGGTAGAATAGTCATTTTGATTGCATTAATCTTCCCTATCCAGGATAAAGGAAGTTGCGACCATTGTTTTATTAGATTTGTGATCTGTCTTAATACAGGAGGATAATTGGTTGAGAATAAGTCAGAATGAGATGCTGTTAAATGAATTCCAAGATATGGGATTGATTTTTCTGCCCATGTGAATGGGAGTGCAGCCCTAGCCGGGATCAATTCCATGTTTGTGAGTGAAATATTAAGCACTAGGCATTTCTTAGGATTAATCATAAGGCCGGATAGGGCTGCAAACCCATCAAGAGCTGGTATTAAGTTAGGACCAGAGACCTGTGGTGATGATAGAAAAAGTAATATATCGTCTGCAAATATACATAATTTGTGTGTAATACCTCCTACTTCAATGCCAGTTATAGTTTGGTTTGTTCTGATGTATTGGGCCATGGGTTCGAGTATAAGGGCAAATAATAAGGGAGATAATGGGCAACCCTGTCGGGTACCTCTTTCGATATTAAAGGCTTCAGATTTGTATCCAGCATATTTTATATAGGCTTTGGGTTTATTATATAATGCTTTGATCCATGTTAAAAAGTGGGGTCCAAAACCCCATTTTTGTAATGAATATTGCATATATTGCCAGGATACTGTGTCAAATGCCCTCTTAATATCGAGAGATAGAAAACATAAAGGGATTTTCCGTTTTTTAGCAATATGTGCCAATAACACTGCCCTGCGTATATTATCGCCTGCCTGTCTATTTGGCATGAAGCCTACTTGATCTCTATGTATTAATTTTCCTATAATGCTATTGAGGCGTTTTGCTATTATTTTTGCTAATAATTTAATATCGAGGTTTAACAGAGAGATAGGCCGATAATTCACACAGGAAGTATCATCAGAAAGGGGTTTTGGGATCATACAAACAATTGCCATTAGTGTTTCTTGCCGAAAAGAATGTCCATCTAGAAGTTTGTTAAAAGTTTCAGTGAGAATGGGAGAGAGTATTTCTGAGAAGGTTTTATAGTATAAAGCCGAGTAGCCGTCTGGGCCTGGTCTTTTGTTAAGTTTTAGGTCTTTTATGGCGTTAGCAACTTCATCTATAGTTATAGGCTCATCCAAACTGCTTTTTTGATTCTGAGATAACTCAGGTAAGGTTATTTTTGAGAAGAAGGATTCAGCCTCTGTAGGATTAAATTCATTGTTTGTCTTGTATAAAGTTGCGAGATGTGAGTGAAATTTATGGACTATTTTAACTGGATTACAAGTGTAAACATTTTTTGATAATTTCAAACGTATTGGCTTGAAAGATTTGTTAGTTGAATTTAATGCCCGAGCCAAATATGTACCTGGTTTGTTTGTATTCATGTAGAAATTGTGTTTGGAGCGTTTGAGGGATTTATCAACTGACTCAGTGAGAAATAGATCGTATTCCAATCTAGATTTTTCCAGATGAGATTTTGTACTCTGAGATGGATTATCTTGAAATGATATGTAGGCTGCATTAAAATTGAGTTCTAGTTTTTTTGCTAGATTTTTGCGTTCCCGTTTAAATAGTGCCATTTGTCTTTGTATTGTACCACGCAAGACAGGCTTATGAGCTTCCCACAGTGTTATTGGGGAGATGTCTGTTGCATTATTAATTGATATGTATTCCTTTAAAGCTTGTTCAATGGCCATCTGATGTAGTGGGTGTTTGAGCATTATGTCCGGTAAGTACCACGTTGGGTCATGCGCTTTTGGTATGGCTGAGGCTATAGTAGTGTATACTGCATTATGGTCAGACCACGGAATCGGAATTATATCTGATGCAATAATTTCTGGTATCATTCCTATTGTTAGAAAAATATGATCTATTCTGGTGAAGGTTTGATGAGGGTGCGAGAAATAAGTGAATTTCTTTTTCATTGGGTTATTTCTCTCCATGAATCTACCAGATTGTATTTGGAAAGAAGTTGAGAAAAAGGTAATCTAGAGGTTATTTTGGATGGTGTAAAAGGTGATTTATCTAGAAATGGGAGGAGGACCTGGTTCGAATCCCCACACATTATCACTGTTCCTATTTTGTGTGTATTAATCACTTGTAATATATGTGAGAGGAATGGTGTAGGTTGTTTGTTAGGAGCGTAGTAGGAAATCACCGTGATTGCTGTATCCATTATATGACCCATGAGTATCAGGTATCTACCTTCTGGGTCTTTAATTTCTGATGATAAGGTGAATGGTGTGGATCGGTGAAATGCAATTAGAGTTCCCCTTTGCTTGGTACAGGCAGAAGCCGTGTAAATTTGTTGATAAAAAGGAGAAATATATTTTGGAGTAGAATCTTTGGTGAAGTGTGTTTCTTGGAGGCATACTATGTGAGCCTTCTTGTTATGGAAAGTACGGAAGGCTTTGGTCCTTTTTTGAGGGACATTTATTCCCTGAACATTCAGGGAAAGTATATTCAGTGGTGCCATGGCAATAGATCAAATAGTTTTGACTTACTTTTTGTTATGCAGAGCTGACTGCGCAGATCAACCTGTGTGGACTGAAGAGATGAATAGATAGAAAAGAAACCAGTGAATTCTGGAGTAAAGAGTAAACAAAAAACATATGAGATTAGATGATACATTGTATAAATTATTTTTTGCAAGTAATCACAATTTACCCGTGAAAGAGAATAAATATCTCTCTCAGGGGAATAAGTGCCTTCGTCACACTCCCACATAATATGGTTGGGAGAATGAGGAGGGCTAATGGGGGTACACGGATCTTCCGCTTACAGGAGAGAAGTGCTATGTCAAAAGACATCAAAATGATGTTTCATTAATTGGAGTGCAGAATATAGTTTTTGTTGACATTATTTATTCCAGGGTGGTTGTATATGGTTAGTCTTGCCCTAGGCTAAATAATTCAGTTAGAAAGGTACTGTTAATAACTTTGGTACTGATGAAGATAGTTTGAATTATTTTGGGATTTTAACCCTTTTAGAGTAAACAATAACATATTTTATTCATACGTAACTGTTTAGATATGTTAACTCATAAAATTGAGGTTGTATTGCTTCAGATTAGAATAAACAAAAACATAATTCTAGGAACTAGTTAGGTAATAATATATTTGTTTTAAGAAAAGAAAGAAAAAGCTTCCATTACTTCTGGATTATTGAACATATTTGTCCTAAAAAGTAATAAATCTATTGTTATTACCTGATAATATATAACTGAACAAGAATTTCCTTATTTCACCTATATATTCTAAGGCTATATGAATCAGAAGTAATAAGAAATATAACTGGAATGTAACATGATCCCACACAGTGTGTGACTATCAGAATGCAGTTACATTCAGTTATAAATACAGGTTTTTTATAGAGAACCATCTCTTAGTATAATAAATGAAGAGATATCAGGAATTAGGATGTCAGTCCATTGAATCTTCTTGGTCCATGGATGATGTGGCATAACGGCCTCTTTTGTGAGAATGATGATTCCCATTTTGTTCTGAAATTTTCTGGGTGCTGCCTGAAGGTGAAGATGATGCCATTCTTCTGCATGTGGGAGTGTTGCTGCTTGTGGGTTCTGTCAGATTTAATTTTAAAAGGGTTTGTTGTAGTTCATCTGCTGATCTGCTTCTGTAAATTGTACCTTGGTAGTTAAATCTGACTGAAAAGGGGAAGCCCCATTGATACATAATGTTGTGGCGTTGCAGTTCCATTAGTTGGGGTTTCATGGATCGTCTTTTAGTAATAGAAAGTTGGGATAGGTCAGCAAAAATTTGATAATTGTGTCCTTGAAAATTAAGTTCCTTTTTTTCTCTTGCAGCAATTAGTATTTGTTCTTTCGTTCTGTAATAATGAAATTTTGTGATTATATCACGTGGGGGTCCATCTTTCTTTTTGGCTGTGAGGGCTCTGTGTACTCTGTCCAGTTCTAAACGTTCAATAGGGATATCTGGCTTTAGTTCTTGTAATAGAGCAGTAATAGTAGATTGCAGGTCTGTCACAGTTTCAGGTATTCCCCTTATGCGTAAGTTTGAACGTCTGGCTCTATTTTCGTAATCTTCGAGCTTAGTTTGAAGTATTAAATTCTCTTTTTTTAATTGTTCCAATTCTGTTATATTTTCTTGGGTTGTAATTTCAATTTCATCCATTTTTATTTCTAAGGATGCGGTGCGGTTTCCCAGCTCTCTTATTTCTTTGGTTAGGCTTTTTGTTATTTGGTCTGAGGTTTGTTTTAAAGCCTTATGAAGCATCTTTTCAAATTGTAATAATATTACTGGGGATACTGAGGAGGCTTGTGGAGAAGTTTGTGAGAGGATTTGTTCTGTATCTGACTCAAATGGAGAGTCTTGCTGTGACATTTTCTGTCTGTGAGAGCGCCCTGATGCTGTATCTTGTGAGGTGACTGGAGCTGCTTCAGCTGCAGTGAGTGCCTGTGAGCTCTTTGTGAGGTGATTTTTATTTCTGCCACGGTTTCCTCCCAGTACCATATTTCCTGCCCAAACTTTCACAGTTTGTTCCCTGGGGCAAAAAGGTTCAAATGGATACCTTTTGAGCCTGCAGGCTTCGCTTTGTCCTTCTCTTGTCTCCTCAGCAGTGTGGAGCTCTAACAATGCATGTCTGCTCCGCTAGGCTCCGCCTCCTGCCCCTCTTGTGCCATTTTTTTAAACACTTTCTTTAGTACATCATCTTTATATGGAGGAGGAATATAGACATTCACCAAAAAGAACATTTGGTCATTCAAAGTTCATAAAAGCATTAAATAGCGACCTTCAGGGTCATTAATACACTGCATGAAAAACAAAGGGAACTGGAAATCAAAATGCTTACTCCTCATGAGTATGTAGAATATGTGGCGTGGTATTTTCGCTCCCCAGATGTGTTTCCTGCAAACATACTATTTCTGGATTGTGAAATTCTATTTATTCCAATACCGCTTGTCTTTTTCTTATCCCCCAAACCTCTCACATTCTAAAACAATCACCTTAATTTCATTTGTCATCAATACCCGATGTCCTATGAACACAGAGTAAACCCCTTGGCTCGTTGATTGTCATGGTGCCCTTCATAGAATAGTACACCACTTCTTGAAGAGAAAGGCGAGAAAGGAAGAACGAGAGAGAGAGGGAGAAGAAGAAAAAAAACCCACACAAAACCCCCCAAACCTAATCCCCCCAAAACACTACCATACATCCCAACCTCCCTCCCACCCACCTCCCCTAATATTACCCATAGCTGGAAACATCTAGCAACTAGCTGAATACCCTCCTCAGGCCGGGAGGCATCAACTACACACCTACACATACAGGGGACCCACAGTGGCCAACTCCGAAGTGGCGCCTACCTCCGGGCACAGGAGGGTTACTCAGTATGCGATTAGCCCAATCAATTGCAAACAATTTTGAAAAGCCCCCTCAGTATGTCCATCAACCATTTCTCAAAAAAGACAACAAGGGATTGGCCTTCTTCATGTTCAGGAAGACCTAGTATACGGACATTGTTACGTCTTTGTCTATTTTCCAGGCCTTCCATTTTCTGAGCTTGATCCTTTGTCTGTTTCTTTATCTCATATAGATACTTTTTTATCGGGGGCAGAGAGTCCTCCAATACTCCTACTCTCCCCTCCATCACAGTAGTACATTCACATATGTTTTGGTTCTCCTGTCACATAACTGCAATATCCCCTTTTAATTCTACCATCTGGCTAGTAAATGAAAGTAAGGCGTTGTTACAGTCCTGTATCGCGGTAAGAACATCCCACAAAGAAGGTTCCGATATTGAGGCTGAGGTAGGAAGAGTATTGTGCGTACTTATAGGTTTTAATAATCGGCTGTCACTTATATTCTGCTTATTCAGCGTATGATCAAATGTTTCCATATCTCCTTTGAGGTCTGAGGATGAGCCTTAAGACATATTAGATACTGATCTCCCCTCCAAACTCCGTGAAACTCGTGGAATCCTGGAGAAATGTATTGTATCAAGGTCAGTCTGAGAATCTTCCTGAGTATCCTGAGTATCCAGTAAATCAATACTCTCCTTTGAGCTAGATTTTAAAAGACTAATAAAATCCAGACCCTGCTTAATTAAACATTTTTTAAGCCCTTTTTTTTTAGCTCCCTGGGATTTTACCAATGGCTTATTATTATCAGAGCCGTCCAAATAAGGATCCTCACTGTCTTGCAGAATCTTCTCCATTTCCATTTCCTGCTCTCTCTTGCTTTGACGAGTCATAACACATTGCACTTTCCTTCTATTAGACAGTTTACTATACATACATACATACATACATACTATACATAAAAAATATAGTTGTCTCATTGAGACTATTAGGACTATAAACAACAGTCCACAACACCGTGAATCAGCCACAGTCAGCAGATGCAATTGCTCACAGACCAGGAAAACAGTTGCAATACTAGGGTTCTATAATGTATTGCAGCTATAAGCAGCACAAAGTAGCAAAATGCAGCGATATGCAAAGGAGAGGGGTCTGTTGAAACTACAAGCAGCAGTCCATAAGTGGTATAGCAGCGATTTAGCAGCGATGAGCAGCAATAGAGTACAGACTAAAAGCAGTGATTAATAGCAGCGGTGTAGTTAGCAGTGACATTTAACAGCAAGGATTAGTAATGCTGATTAATACAGTAATTAGCAGCGATGAATGGTTATAGTGGGTGGAATAATTAGGAACAATGGTTAGCAATAGGGATGAGCTTCGACTTGAACATCAGGTGGTCGCCCGATCGGCAACAGGGAATTTTATGGGGCGTTCGTGGCAAATTCAAGCGACCCATAATGCACTGCAAGACTGCAGTGCATTACTGTATGATGATTGGCCAAAGCATACACCTGACCTGCATGCTTTGGCCAATCACAGCATGCTCCTCAGTGAGAGCCATAATTGGCCAAAGGCAGGGCAATCATGGCTCAGGGGGACAAAGTCCACATCCCACACTATATAAGGCTGCTTACACAGCACCCGTATTGTGTGTTATAGTGGACGGAGATAGAGAAATTGAGCAATGTATTTGATATATATATATATATATATATATATATATATACATACAGTCTACTAATATATATATATATATATATATATGTAGATATAGATATAGATATAGATATAGATATATAGATATATATCTATATCTATATCTATATATAGATATAGATATATATCAATCATTTTTTTTTCTTTTTAATTTAACATTTTTCACTCTTTGTTATATTGCAGCCATTTGCTAAAATCATTTAAGTTAATTTTTTTCCTCATTAAGGTACACACAGCACCCCATATTTACAGAAAAACACAGAATTGTTGACATTTTTGCAGATTTATTAAAAAAGAAAAACTGAAATATCACATGGTCCTAAGTATTCAGACCCTTTGCTCAGTATTTAGTAGAAGCACCCTTTTGATCTAATACAGCCGTGAGTCTTTTTGGGAAAGATGTTTTTCACACCTGGATTTAGGGATCCTCTGCCAATCCTCCTTGCAGATCCTCTCCAGTTCTGTCAGGTTGGATGGTAAACGTTGGTGGACAGCCATTTTTAGGTCTCTCCAGAGATGCTCAATTGGGTTTAAGTCAGGGCTCTGGCTGGGCCATTCAAGAACAGTCACGGAGTTGTTGTGAAGCCACTCCTTCGTTATTTTAGCTGTGTGCTTAGGGTCATTGTCTGGTTGGAAGGTAAACCTTCGTCTCAGTCTGAGGTCCTGAGCACTCTGGAGAAGGCTTTTGTCCAGGATATCCCTGTACTTGGCTGCATTCATCTTTTCCTTGATTGCAACCAGTCGTCCTGTCCCTGAAGCTGAAAAACCCCCCACAGCATGATGCTGCCACCACCATGCTTCATTGTTAGGACTGTACTGGACAGGTGATGAGCAGTGCCTGGTTTTCTCCACACACCGCTTAGAATTAAGGCCAAAAAGTTCTATCTTGGTCTCATCAGACCAGAGAATCTTATTTTTCACCATCTTGGAGTCCTTCAGGTGTTTTTTAGCAAACTCCATGCAGGCTTTCATGTGTCTTGCACTAAGGAGAGGCTTCCGTCGGGCCACTCTGCCATAAAACCCTGACTAGTGGAGGGCTGCAGTGATGGTTGACTTTCTACAACTTTCTCCCATTTCCCGACTGCATCTCTGGAGCTCAGCCACAGTGATCTTTGGGTTCTTCTTTACCTCTCTCACCAAGGCTCTTCTCCCCCAGTAGCTCAGTTTGGCCGGATGGCCAGCTCTAGGAAGGGTTCTGGTTGTCCCGAATGTCTGTGACCTGTAAGGTCTTATATAGACAGGTGTGTGGCTTTCCTAATCAAGTCCAAATAGTATAATCAAACACAGCTGGACTTAAATGAAGGTGTAGAACCATCTCAATGATCAGAAGAAATGGACAGCAGAGTTAAATATATGAGTGTCACATTGTCTGAATATTAAGGACCATGTGATATTTCAGTTTTTCTTTTTTAATAAATCTGCAAAAATGTCAACAATTCTGTGTTTTTCTGTCAATATGGGGTGCTGTGTGTACATTAATGAGGGAAAAAAATGAACTTAAATGATTTTAGCAAATGGCTGCAATATGACAAAGAGTGAAAAATTTAAGGGGGTCCGAATACATTCCGTCCCCACTGTATATATACAGTATCTCACAAACGTGAGTACACCCCTCACATTTTTATAAATATGTTATTATTTCTTTTCATGTGACTACACTGAAGAAATTACACTTTACTACAATGTAAAATTGTGAGTGTACAGCTTGTATAACAGTGTAAATTTGCTGTCCCCTCAAAATAACTCAACACACAGCCATTAATGTCTAAACCTCTGGCAACAAAAGTGAGTATACCCCTAAGTGAAAATGTCCAAATTGGGCCCAAAGTGTGTTAAGTTTGGTGTTATCACTCTCACTCTCTCATACTGGTCACTAGGGATGAGCCGAACACCCCCCGGTTCGGTTCGCACCAGAACCTGCAAACGGACCGAAAGTTCGCACGAACGTTAGAACCCCATTGACGTCTATGGGACTCGAACGTTCGAAATCAAAAGTGCTTATTTTAAAAACTAATTTGCATGGTATTGTCCTAAAAAGGGTTTGGGGACCCGGGTCCTACCCCAGGGGACATGTATCAATGCAAAAAAAACTTTTAAAAACGGCCGTTTTTTTCGGGAGCAGTGATTTTAATGATGCTTAAAGTAAAAAAAAAAAAAAAGTGAAATATTCCTTTAAATATCGTACCTGAGGGGTGTCTATAAAGTGTAGTATGCCTGTAAAGTGACGCGTGTTTCCCGTGTTTAGAACAGTCCCTGCACCAAATGTCATTTTTAAAGGAAAAAATCTCATTTAAAACTGCTTGCGGGTTTAATGTAATGTCGGGTCCTGGCAATATGGATGAAAATCAGTGCGACAAACGGCATGGGTACCCCCCAGTCCATTACCAGGCCCTTTGGGTCTTGTATGGATATTAAGGGGAACCCCACACCCAAATTAAAATAAGGAAAGGTGTGGGGCCACCAGGCCCTATATACTCTGAACAGCAGTATACAGGCGGTGCAAACAAGACAGGGACTGTAGGTTTGTTGTTAAGTAGAATCTCTTTGTAATTTTGAACTTATACTCAGCAGAAATTTGGGCCTTAGGTGTTGCTGTGGCTACAACACTGTAAGCCCTCACAGGGCCCTGCTGTGAAATATTAGATCAAGAATTGTAATTACATGCCCCTGTTGAACAGGAGCTGAGAAATTAGGCCTTAGGCACTGGTGCTGGTGCCACAACACTGCAACCCCTCACAGACACTCTAGTTGGAACGCAGGAACGAGCCCTGCTGCAAAGTATTGCATCAAAAATTGTAATTACACGCCCCTGTTAAACAGGGGCAGAAAAACTGGGCCTTAGGCACTGGTGCTGGTGCCACAATACTGCAACCCCTCACAGACACTCTAGTTGGAACGCAGGAACGAGCCCTGCTGCAAAGTATTGCATCAAAAATTGTAATTACACGCCCCTGTTAAACAGGGGCAGAAAAAATGGGCCTTAGGCACTGGTGCTGGTGCCACAACACTGCAACCCCTCACAGACACTCTAGTTGGAATGCAGGAACGAGCCCTGCTGCAAAGTATTACATCAAAAATTGTAATTACACGCCCCTGTTAAACAGGGGCTGAAAAATTGTGCCTTAGGCACTGGTGGTGGCGCCCAGAACCAAAAATGTTCTTACAAGCTATCAGCGTGATGATTGAGGAGGAAGAGGATAATTACTCAGGGATAGTCACTCAGCATCAGCATAGGCAGTCTTTGAAGGGATCTGAGATTTAAAAAAAAATTATTCGGTTACATCAGCATCAGGTGCTTGGTAGCTGGTGGTGATCCAAGACTCATTCATTTTTATGAAGGTCAGTCGATCGACCGAGTCAGTGGACAGACGCACCCTGTGATCGGTTACCACGCCTCCAGCAGCACTGAATGTGCGTTCCGAAAGAACGCTGGATGCAGGACAGGCCAGTAGCTCAGTTGCATACTGTGCAAGCTCTGGCCAGTGATCCATCCTCAAGACCCAATAACCCAGAGGATTTTCGGTGGGAAAGGTGTCTGATCTTGCCCCTAGGTATTCCTGCACCATGTAAAACAGACGCTGGCGATGGTTGCTGGAACCGATCATACCTTGGGGCTGCGGACCACCTTCTCCACCGCTCCTTCTTTGACTGACCGAAGCCTCAGCAACACGTTGTCCAGAAACAGGAGTTTGTAACCTCCCAGTCTCTGGGAACGCGTTGCACAGACCTTTCTGCAAGGCCTCCCGAAGATGTTTCATCCTCTGCTCCCTCTGCGATGGCAAGATAAGGTCCGCAACCTTACCCTTGTAACGTGGATCAAGGAGGGTTGCCAGCCAGTATTGGTCCTTCTCCTTGATACCACGAATACGAGGATCCTTACGCAGGCTTTGCAGGATCAGGGAGGCCATGCAGCGTAGGTTTGCTGAGGCATTCGGCCCGGAGTCCTCTGGGTCACTAAGGACGACATGGTCCGCCTCCTCCCAGCCACGTACAAGTCCATGTGTTTCTTGGGACTGATCCCTTAAAGACTGCTGCTGATGCTGAGTGCCAGGCTCCACCTCCATACTGACACAATCTTCCTCCTCCTCCTCCTCGTCCTCTTCCTGTGTGATCGGCGGGCACGCAGGAACACTGTCTGGATAAAGGGGGCCTTGAGAGCTAAGGAAGTCCTCCTCTTCCTGCCTCTGTTCTGCCTCAAGTGCCCTGTCCATTATTCCACGCAGCGTGTGCTCCAACAGGTGGACAAGGGGGACAGTGTCACTGATGCATGCACTGTCACTGCTCACCATCCTCGTGGCCTCCTCAAATGGTGACAGGACAGTGCATGCATCCCTGATCATGGCCCACTGGCGTGGGGAAAAAAAACCAAGCTCCCCTGACCCTGTCCTGGTGCCATAGTCGCACAGGTACTCATTGATGGCCCTCTGCTGCGTGTGCAGCCGCTGCAGCATGGCCAACGTTGAGTTCCACCTGGTGGGCATGTCACAGATTAGGCGGTTCTTGGGCAGGTTAAACTCCTTTTGGAGGTCCGTCAGCCGAGCACTGGCATTATATGACCGGCGGAAATGCACACAGACTTTCCTGGCCTGCCTCAGGACATCCTGTAAGCCCGGGTACCTGCCCAAGAACCGCTGCACCACCAAGTTAAGGACGTGAGCCAAACAGGGCACATGGTTCATTTGTCCCTGTCGGAGGGCAGAGAGGAGGTTGGTGCCATTGTCGCAAACCACCATTCCTGCCTTAAGTTGGCGTGGCGTCAACCACCTCTGAACCTGCCCCTGCAGAGCTGACAGAACCTCTGCCCCAGTGTGGCTCCTGTCCCCCAAGCACACCAGCTCAAGCACCGCATGGCATCTTTTGGCCTGCGTACTTGCGTAGCCCCTTGAACGACTACGGAGCACTGCTGGTTCCGAGGAAGAGGCCATGGAGGAAGAAGAAGAGGAGGGGGTGGAGGAGAGAGGTGTGTCACAATCATTAGCATTTAGGAGGCGTGGTGGCGGAACAACCTCCAACACTACTGCACCTTGTCCTGCATCCTTCCCAGCTGCCAGCAGAGTCACCCAATGCGCCGTGAAACTTAGGTAACGTCCCTGTCCATGCCTGCTGGACCATGAGTCAGCAGTAATATGCACCTTACCGCTGACCGCCCTGTCCAGCGAGGCATGGACATTGCCTTCCACATGCTGGTAGAGAGCCGGAATCGCCTTCCGTGAGAAAAAGTGGCGTTTGGGTACCTGCCACTGAGGAACCGCACATTCCACAAACTCACGGAAGGGGGCAGAGTCTACCAACTGAAAAGGCAGCAGTTGAAGTGCTAGCAATTTTGCCAAGCTAACATTCAACCGCTGGGCATGTGGATGGCTGAGAGCAAACTTCTTTCGGTGGTGCAGCAGCTGGGGCAGGGAAATTTGCCTGGTACAATCTGACGTCGGTGTACCAAAATCAGATTGCCCACAAGTACTTGGCTGTGACACACCTAATTCTACACCTTCATTCCTCTCAGTGCAGGTCTCAGAGAGGACTGAAGGTCTAGTGGGGTTGGAAATCTCAGCTGATGAGGAGCAAGGAGAGGTCCTCTTTGTTCTTTGGTGTGGGTCTTTTAGATACGCTTGCCAACTAACTGCATGGCAGGTCAACATATGTCTGGTCAAGCATGTGGTACCCAAGCGGGAGATGTTTTGGCCACGCGAGATACGCTTGAGACATATGTTGCAAATAGCAGCGGTGTGATCTGATGCACTCGTCTCAAAAAAGGCCCACACCAAAGAACTTTTTGAATAACGCGCAGAGACTGCAGCGCCCTGCACATGTGGAGCTTTGGGGTGTGATGCAGTCAATGTGCTGCCCTTAGGCTGGCCCCTGGAGGGCATCCTGCCTCGTTGGTGATGTGCCGCCTCCTCCTCCTCCTCCTCTCTCCTATCAGGCACCCACGTTGAGTCAGTGACCTCATCATCCCCTCCCTCCTCATCACTGGAGCAAACCTGGCAGTATGCTGCAGCAGGGGGAGCATGACTGCCAGATTGCTGTCCTTCTCGGGCACCCCCTCTGTCCGTGCTCATGTTACTGCCTTCATCGAGCTCAGTATCATCATCAGAGCCTTCCAAACGCTGGGCATCCTCCTGGAGCATGTACCCAACACTGTGGTCAAACAGTTCGAGGGACTCCTCAGGAGGACATGGTGGGGCTAGGGAAGGAGTCACTGATGACATTGAGCCGAGGGAAGAGGCCGCTGCTTTGTCAGACAAAGTACCCTGGGCATGGGTGAGAGAGGATGAGGAGGATGAGGACGGCTTGGTCATCCACTCGACCAAGTCTTCCGCATGTTGCGGCTCAACATGGCCAGCTGCCGAAAAAAAGGCCAAGCGTGTCCCATGGCCACGTGCTGATGAGGATGCACCGTCTCCACGACCAGCACTAGACACAGAGCCTGCTTGCCCTCTCTTATTGGCTTGTGACTGTCTGCCTCTCCTTCTTGGCCTTCCAGACATACTAATGGCCTGTAGCTGCACTAAGCTGGGATATATATATATATATATATATATATATATATATATATATATATATGTACTGATACTGCAGCTAGCAAAATCAACTGCCTGCCTGTAGTATGAGAACACCACCAACCTTCTACAGGTAGCTTTAGCTGGACACTGTGAGGTGGACGCACCCCACTAACTTGTAGGTTTAGCTGAACACTGTGAGCAGGACGCACTGCACTAACTGTAAATAGTCTAGCTGCCTGACTGTGGTACTAATAGGATCAAAAGAACACCAGCAATTTTCTTCAGGTAGCTGTATTTACTGTAACAAGACAAGCCTGCCTGTCAGTAAGAAGATAACAGAAACGGATCTAGCTGAACACTGTGAGCAGGACGCACCCCACTAGCTTGTAGGTTTAGCTGAACACTGTGAGGTGAACGCACCCCACTAACTTGTAGGTTTAGCTGAACACTGTGAGCAGGACGCACCCCACTAACTTGTAGGTTTAGCAGAACACTGTGAGCAGGACGCACTGCACTAACTGTAAATAGTCTAGCTGCCTGACTGTGGTACTAATAGGATCAAAAGAACACCAGCAATTTTCTTCAGGTAGCTGTATTTACTGTAACAAGACAAGCCTGCCTGTCAGTAAGAAGATAACAGAAACGGATCTAGCTGAACACTGTGAGCAGGACGCGCCCCACTAGCTTGTAGGTTTAGCTGAACACTGTGAGGTGGACGCACCCCACTAACTTGTAGGTTTAGCTGAACACTGTGAGCAGGACGCACCCCACTAACTTGTAGGTTTAGCAGAACACTGTGAGCAGGACGCACTGCACTAACTGTAAATAGTCTAGCTGCCTGACTGTGGTACTAATAGGATCAAAAGAATACCAGCAATTTTCTTCAGGTAGCTGTATTTACTGTAACAAGACAAGCCTGCCTGTCAGTAAGAAGATAACAGAAACGGATCTAGCTGAACACTGTGAGCAGGACGCACCCCACTAGCTTGTAGGTTTAGCAGAACACTGTGAGCAGGACGCTCTGCACTAAATGTAAATAGTCTAGCTGCCTGACTGTGGTACTAATAGGATCAAAAGAACACCAGTAATTTTCTTCAGGTAGCTTTATATACTGTAACAAGACAAGCCTGCCTGTCAGTAAGAAGAGAACAGGAATGGATCTAGCTGAACACTGTGAGCAGGACGCACTGCACTAAATGTAAATAGTCTAGCTGCCTGACTGTGGTACTAATAGGATCAAAAGAACACCAGTCATTTTCTTCAAAATACTGTAACAAGACAAGCCTGCCTGTCATTAAGAAGATAACAGGAACGGATCTAGCTGAACACTGTGAGCAGGACGCACTGCACTAAATGTAAATAGTCTAGCTGCCTGACTGTGGTACTAATAGGATCAAAAGAACACCAGTAATTTTCTTCAAAATACTGTAACAAGACAAGCCTGCCTGTCAGTAAGAAGATAACAGGAACGGATCTAGCTGAACACTGTGAGCAGGATGCACTGCACTAAATGTAAATAGTCTAGAAGATAACAGGAACGGATCTAGCTAAACTGAATACAGTGTATATATATATATATATATATATATATATATATATATATATATATATGCAACACCTGGGATGCATATATATAGACAATACACTTTAAGTGCAGCTAACTGACTGACTGTCCTGCCTAATCTAGCTAACTCAAATGAAATGACACTGTCTCTCTCTCTCTCTATTTCTCAGCACACCGGAACACACTGCACAGGGCCACCGTGCAGGCGGCCTTATATAGTGTGGGGCGTGTATTAAATCCCCTGAGCCATAATTGGCCAAAGCCTCCTTGGCTTTGGCCAATTATGGCTCTCTGTTAAGGCGGCGCTGTGATTGGCCAAGCATGCGGGTCATAGTGCATGCTTGGCCAATCATCAGCAAGCAATGCACTGCGATGCCGCAGTGAATTATGGGCCGTGACGCGCCACACGAATTTGGCGCAAACGGCCCATATCGTTCGCAGTTCGACGAATGATCGAACGGCCGATGTTCGAGTCGAACATGGGTTCGACTCGAACACGAAGCTCATCCCTACTGGTCACTGGAAGTTCAACATGGCACCTCATGGCAAAGAATTCTCTAAAGATCTGAAAAAAAGAATTGTTGCTCTAAATAAAGATGCATAGGCAATAAAAAGAATGTTAAGACCCTGAAACTGAGCTGCAGCACGGTGGTCAAGACCATACAGCGGTTTAACAGGACAAGTTCCACTCAGAACAGGTCTCGCCATGGTCAACCAAAGAAGTTGAGTGCACATGCTCAGCGTCATATTCAAATGTTGTCTTTGGGAAATAGACGTATGAGTGCTGCCAGCATTGCTGCAGAGGTTGAAGGGGTCAGCCTGTCAGTGCTCAGACCATACACCGCACACTGCAACAAATTGGTCTGCATGGCTGTCATCCCAGAAGGAAGCCTCTTCTAAAGATGATGCACAAGAAAGCCTGCAAACAGTTTGCTGAAGACCAGCAGACTAAGGACTAGGGATGAGCTTCGTGTTCGAGTCGAACCCATGTTCGACTCGAACATCGGCTGTTCGATCGTTCGCCGAATTGCGAACGTTATGGGCCGTTCGCGCTAAATTCGTGTGGCGCGTCACGGCCCATAATTCACTGCGGCATCGCAGTGCATTGCTGGCTGATGATTGGCCAAGCATGCACTATGACCCGCATGCTTGGCCAATCACAGCGCCGTCAGTAGAGAGAGCTGTAATTGGCCAAAGCCAGGGTGGCTTTGGCCAATTATGGCTCAGGGGATTTAGTACACACCCCACACTATATAAGGCCGCCTGCACGGCGGCCCTGTGTAGTGTGTGTTCCGGTGTGCTGAGAGATAGAGAGAGAGAGAGAGACAGTGTCATTTGATTTGAGTTAGATAGATTAGGCAGAACAGTCAGTCAGTTAGCTGCACTTACAGTGTATTGTGTATATATATGCATCCCAGGTGTTGCATATATATATATACACTGTATTCAGTTTAGCTAGATCCGTTCCTGTTATCTTCTATCTAGACTATTTACATTTAATGCAGTGCGTCCTGCTCACAGTGTTCAGCTAGATCCGTTCCTGCTATTTACATTTAGTGCAGTGCGTCCTGCTCACAGTGTTCAGCTAGATCCGTTCCTGCTATTTACATTTAGTGCAGTGCGTCCTGCTCACAGTGTTCAGCTAGATCCGTTCCTGCAATTTACATTTAGTGCAGTGCGTCCTGCTCACAGTGTTCAGCTAGATCCGTTCCTGCTATTTACATTTAGTGCAGTGCGTCCTGCTCACAGTGTTCAGCTAGATCCGTTCCTGCTATTTACATTTAGTGCAGTGCGTCCTGCTCACAGTGTTCAGCTAGATCCGTTCCTGCTATTTACATTTAGTGCAGTGCGTCCTGCTCACAGTGTTCAGCTAGATCCGTTCCTGTTATCTTCTAGACTATTTACATTTAGTGCAGTGCGTCCTGCTCACAGTGTTCAGCTAGATCCGTTCCTGTTATCTTCTAGACTATTTACATTTAGTGCAGTGCGTCCTGCTCACAGTGTTCAGCTAGATCCGTTCCTGTTATCTTCTAGACTATTTACATTTAGTGCAGTGCGTCCTGCTCACAGTGTTCAGCTAGATCCGTTCCTGTTAAATTCCTACTGACAGGCAGGCTTGTCTGGTTACAGTATATAAAGCTACCTGAAGAAAATTACAGGTGTTCTATTTGATCCTATTAGTACCACGGTCAGGCAGCTAGACTATTTACATTTAGTACAGTGCGTCCTGCTCACAGTGTTCAGCTAGATCCGTTCCTGTTATCTTCCTACTGACAGGCAGGCTTGTCTGGTTACAGTATATAAAGCTACCTGAAGAAAATTACAGGTGTTCTATTTGATCCTATTAGTACCACGGTCAGGCAGCTAGACTATTTACATTTAGTACAGTGCGTCCTGCTCACAGTGTACAGCTAGATCCGTTCCTGTTATCTTCCTACTGACAGGCAGGCTTGTCTGGTTACAGTATATAAAGCTACCTGAAGAAAATTACAGGTGTTCTATTTGATCCTATTAGTACCACGGTCAGGCAGCTAGACTATTTACATTTAGTACAGTGCGTCCTGCTCACAGTGTTCAGCTAGATCCGTTCCTGTTATCTTCCTACTGACAGGCAGGCTTGTCTGGTTACAGTATATAAAGCTACCTGAAGAAAATTACAGGTGTTCTATTTGATCCTATTAGTACCACGGTCAGGCAGCTAGACTATTTACATTTAGTACAGTGCGTCCTGCTCACAGTGTACAGCTAGATCCGTTCCTGTTATCTTCCTACTGACAGGCAGGCTTGTCTGGTTACAGTATATAAAGCTACCTGAAGAAAATTACAGGTGTTCTATTTGATCCTATTAGTACCACGGTCAGGCAGCTAGACTATTTACATTTAGTACAGTGCGTCCTGCTCACAGTGTTCAGCTAGATCCGTTCCTGTTATCTTCCTACTGACAGGCAGGCTTGTCTGGTTACAGTATATAAAGCTACTTGAAGAAAATTACAGGTGTTCTATCCCAGCTTAGTGCAGCTACAGGCCATTAGTATGTCTGGAAGGCCAAGAAGGAGAGGCAGACAGTCACAAGCCAATAAGAGAGGGCAAGCAGGCTCTGTGTCTAGTGCTGGTCGTGGAGACGGTGCATCCTCATCAGCACGTGGCCATGGGACACGCTTGGCCTTTTTTTCGGCAGCTGGCCGTGTTGAGCCGCAACATGCGGAAGACTTGGTCGAGTGGATGACCAAGCCGTCCTCATCCTCCTCATCCTCTCTCACCCATGCCCAGGGTGCTTTGTCTGGCAAAGCAGCGGCCTCTTCCCTCAGCTCAATGTCATCAGTGACTCCTTCCCTAGCTCCACCATGTCCTCATGAGGATTCCCTCGAACTGTTTGACCACAGTGTTGGGTACATGCTCCAGGAGGATGCCCAGCGTTTGGAAGGCTCTGATGACGATACTGAGCTCGATGAAGGCAGTAACATGAGCGCGGACAGAGGGGGTGCCCAAGAAGGACAGCAATCTGGCAGTCATGCTCCCCCTGCTGCAGCATACTGCCAGGTTTGCTCCAGTGATGAGGAGGGAGGGGATGATGAGGTCACTGACTCAACGTGGGTGCCTGATAGGAGAGAGGAGGAGGAGGAGGAGGAGGAGGAGGAGGAGGCGGCAGCACATCACCAACGAGGCAGGATGCCCTCCAGGGGCCAGCCTAAGGGCAGCACATTGACTGCATCACACCCCAAAGCTCCACATGTGCAGGGCGCTGCAGTCTCTGCGCGTTATTCAAAAAGTTCTTTGGTGTGGGCCTTTTTTGAGACGAGTGCATCAGATCGCACCGCTGCTATTTGCAACATATGTCTCAAGCGTATCTCGCGTGGCCAAAACATCTCCCGCTTGGGTACCACATGCTTGACCAGACATATGTTGACCTGCCATGCAGTTCGTTGGCAAGCGTATCTAAAAGACCCACACCAAAGAACAAAGAGGATCTCTCCTTGCTCCTCATCAGCTGAGATTTCCAACCCCACTAGACCTTCAGTCCTCTCTGAGACCTGCAGTGAGAGGAATGAAGGTGTAGAATTAGGTGTGTCACAGCCAAGTACTTGCGGGCAATCTGCTTTTGGTACACCGACGTCAGATTGTACCAGGCAAATTTCCCTGCCCCAGCTGCTGCACCGCCGAAAGAAGTTTGCTCCCAGCCATCCACATGCCCAGCGGTTGAATGCTAGCTTGGCAAAATTGCTAGCACTTCAACTGCTGCCTTTTCAGTTGGTAGACTCTGCCCCCTTCCGTGAGTTTGTGGAATGTGCGGTTCCTCAGTGGCAGGTACCCAAACGCCACTTTTTCTCACGGAAGGCGATTCCGGCTCTCTACCGGCATGTGGAAGGCAATGTCCATGCCTCGCTGGACAGGGCGGTCAGCGGTAAGGTGCATATTACCGCTGACTCATGGTCCAGCAGGCATGGACAGGGACGTTACCTAAGTTTCACGGCGCATTGGGTGACTCTGCTGGCAGCTGGGAAGGATGCAGGACAAGGTGCAGTAGTGTTGGAGGTTGTTCCGCCACCACGCCTCCAAAATGCTGATTGTGACACACCTCTCTCCTCCACCCCCTCCTCTTCTTCTTCCTCCATGGCCTCTTCCTCGGAACCAGCGGTGCTCCGTAGGCGTTCAAGGGGCTACGCAAGTACGCAGGCCAAAAGATGCCATGCGGTGCTTGAGCTGGTGTGCTTGGGGGACAGGAGCCACACTGGGGCAGAGGTTCTGTCAGCTCTGCAGGGGCAGGTTCAGAGGTGGTTGACGCCACGCCAACTTAAGGCAGGAATGGTGGTTTGCGACAATGGCACCAACCTCCTCTCTGCCCTCCGACAGGGACAAATGACCCATGTGCCCTGTTTGGCTCACGTCCTTAACTTGGTGGTGCAGCGGTTCTTGGGCAGGTACCCGGGCTTACAGGATGTCCTGAGGCAGGCCAGGAAAGTCTGTGTGCATTTCCGCCGGTCATATAATGCCAGTGCTCGGCTGACGGACCTCCAAAAGGAGTTTAACCTGCCCAAGAACCGCCTAATCTGTGACATGCCCACCAGGTGGAACTCAACGTTGGCCATGCTGCAGCGGCTGCACACGCAGCAGAGGGCCATCAATGAGTACCTGTGCGACTATGGCACCAGGACAGGGTCAGGGGAGCTTGGTTTTTTTTCCCCACGCCAGTGGGCCATGATCAGGGATGCATGCACTGTCCTGTCACCATTCGAGGAGGCCACGAGGATGGTGAGCAGTGACAGTGCATGCATCAGTGACACTGTCCCCCTTGTCCACCTGTTGGAGCACACGCTGCGTGGAATAATGGACAGGGCACTTGAGGCAGAACAGAGGCAGGAAGAGGAGGACTTCCTTAGCTCTCAAGGCCCCCTTTATCCAGACAGTGTTCCTGCGTGCCCGCCGATCACACAGGAAGAGGACGAGGAGGAAGAGGAGGAGGAGGAAGATTGTGTCAGTATGGAGGTGGAGCCTGGCACTCAGCATCAGCAGCAGTCTTTAAGGGATCAGTCCCAAGAAACACATGGACTTGTACGTGGCTGGGAGGAGGTGGCTGCGGACCATGTCGTTCTTAGTGACCCAGAGGACTCCGGACCAAATGCCTCAGCAAACCTACGCTGCATGGCCTCCCTGATCCTGCAAAGCCTGCGTAAGGATCCTCGTATTCGTGGTATCAAGGAGAAGGACCAATACTGGCTGGCAACCCTCCTTGATCCACGTTACAAGGGTAAGGTTGCGGACCTTATCTTGCCATCGCAGAGGGAGCAGAGGATGAAACATCTTCGGGAGGCCTTGCAGAAAGGTCTGTGCAACGCGTTCCCAGAGACTGGGAGGTTACAAACTCCTGTTTCTGGACAACGTGTTGCTGAGGCTTCGGTCAGTCAAAGAAGGAGCGGTGGAGAAGGTGGCCGTCTGACCGATGCGTTCAGACAATTTTTTGGTCCGCAGCCCCAAGGTATGATCGGTTCCAGCAACCATCGCCAGCGTCTGTTTTACATGGTGCAGGAATACCTAGGGGCAAGATCAGACTTGGACACCTTTCCCACCGAAAATCCTCTGGGTTACTGGGTCTTGAGGATGGATCACTGGCCAGAGCTTGCACAGTATGCAATTGAGCTACTGGCCTGTCCTGCATCCAGCGTTCTTTCGGAACGCACATTCAGTGCTGCTGGAGGCGTGGTAACCGATCACAGGGTGCGTCTGTCCACCGACTCGGTCGATCGGCTGACCTTCATAAAAATGAATGAGTCTTGGATCACCACCAGCTACCAAGCACCTGATGCTGATGTAACCGAATAATTTTTTTTGAAATCTCAGATCCCTTCAAAGACTGCCTATGCTGATGCTGAGTGACTATCCCTGAGTAATTATCCTCTTCCTCCTCAATCATCACGCTGATAGCTTGTAAGAACATTTTTGGTTCTGGGCGCCACCACCAGTGCCTAAGGCACAATTTTTCAGCCCCTGTTTAACAGGGGCGTGTAATTACAATTTTTGATGTAATACTTTGCAGCAGGGCTCGTTCCTGCATTCCAACTAGAGTGTCTGTGAGGGGTTGCAGTGTTGTGGCACCAGCACCAGTGCCTAGGGCCCAATTTTTCTGCCCCTGTCTAACAGGGGCGTGTAATTACAATTTTTGATGCAATACTTTGCAGCAGGGCTCGTTCCTGCGTTCCAACTAGAGTGTCTGTGAGGGGTTGCAGTGTTGTGGCACCAGCACCAGTGCCTAAGGCCTAATTTTTCAGCTCCTGTTCAACAGGGGCATGTAATTACAATTCTTGATCTAATATTTCACAGCAGGGCCCTGTGAGGGCTTACAGTGTTGTGGCCACAGCAACACCTAAGGCCCAAATTTCTGCTGAGTATATAGGGCAGGACCCTACTTTCAAACATCTAACTTTCAAACGACTCCTACTTGCAAACGGAAGGAGACAACAGGAAGTGAGATGAAATCTACCCCTAGGAAGGGAAATTCTCTCCTGTAAGAGTTAATATGGGAAAACAATTTCTCCTTTCCACTGATGCTTTCCAATCCTTGTTCCACAAAAAAACCCAAATTTTCAAAAAACATTTTTCATTGGGACAAAAAAGTGAGGTGAAATCTTCTGAAGAGGAGGAAAGACAGCAAAACAAATGTCACAGGGGTGATAACCCTTCCCTATGTTTTCCAAAAAGCTTAGAAAAGATTTTTTGGCTGGAGCTAAACACGTTAAAAATGTTCAAAATTACAAACAGATTCTACTTAACAACAAACCTACAGTCCCTGTCTTGTTTGCACCGCCTGTATACTGCTGTTCAGAGTATATAGGGCCTGGTGGCCCCACACCTTTCCTTATTTTAATTTGGGTGCGGGGTTCCCCTTAATATCCATACAAGACCCAAAGGGCCTGGTAATGGACTGGGGGGTACCCATGCCGTTTGTCTCACTGATTTTCATCCATATTGCCATGACCCGACATGACATTAAACCCGCAAGCAGTTTTAAATGAGATTTTTTCCTTTAAAAATGACATTTGGTGCAGGGACTGTTCTAAACATGGGAAACATGCGTCACTTTACAGGCATACTATAGACACCCCCCAGGTACGATATTTAAAGGAATATTTCACTTTTTTTTTTTTACTTTAAGCATCATTAAAATCACTGCTCCCGAAAAAACGGCCGTTTTTAAAAGTTTTTTTTGCATTGATACATGTCCCCTGGGGTAGGACCCGGGTCCCCAAACCCTTTTTAGGACAATACCATGCAAATTAGCCTTTAAAATGAGCACTTTTGATTTCGAACGTTCGAGTCCCATAGACGTCAATGGGGTTCTAACGTTCGTGCGAACTTTCGGTCCGTTCGCGGGTTCTGGTGCGAACCGAACCGGGGGGTGTTCGGCTCATCCCTACTAAGGACATGGAATCCTGGAATCATGTCCTGTGGTCTGATGAGACCAAGATAAACTTATTTGGTTTAGATGGTGTCAAGTGTATGCGGTGGCAACCAGGTGAGGAGTACAAAGTGTGTCTTGCCTATAGTCAAGCATGGTGGTGGGAGTGTCATGGTCTGGGGCTGCATGAGTGCTGCCGGCACTGGGGAGCTACAGTTCATTGAGGAAACCATGAATGCCAACATGTACTGTGACATACTGAAGCTGAGAATAATCCACTCCCTTCAGAGACTGGGCCACAGGGCAGTATTCCAACATGATAATGACCCCAAACACACCTCCAAGACGACCACTGCCTTGCTATAGAAGCTGAGGGTAAAGGTGATGGACTGGCCAAGCATGTCTAAACCCTATTGAGCATCTGTGGGGCATCTTCAAACGGAAGGTGGAGGAGCGCAAGGTCTCTAACATCCACCAGCTCTGTGATGTTGTCATGGAGGAGTAGAAGAGGACTCCAGTGGTAACCTGTGAAGCTCTGGTAAACTCCATGCCCAAGAGGGTTGAGGCAGTGCTGGAAAATAATGGTGGCCACACAAAATATTGACACTTTGGGCCCAATTTGGACATTTTCACCTAGGGGTGTACTCACTTTTGTTGCCAGCGGTTTAGACATTAATGGCTGTGTGTTGAGTTATTTTGAGGGGACAGCAAATCTACACTGTTATACAAGCTGTATACTCACTACTTTACATTGTAGCAAAGTGTAATTTCTTCAGTGTTGTCACACAAAAAGATATAATAAAATATTTACAAAAATGTGAGGGGTGTACTCATTTTGTGAGATACTGTGTATATATATATATTATGATTGGGGTGATCAGACTCAAGCGATAGGTGCGTTTTCAATGAGTACAGCAGTCCAAAACTATTTTTAAGGGCCTGGTAGCCCACTTTTATTTAAAAGTACAGAAAAGTTCATAAACATCAGTAGCCCACGAAGGGGGGTTGCACCATCACTCATACTTACCAACTGTCCCGAATTTCCCAGGACATTCCCGGGATATGGACCTTCTTCTCGATTTTAGCATTTCCTGGGAAAAGTCCCGGGAAATTCTTTTTTTCCTGATTTTTCGCGGCTCCCCGCCTTCTCCGCTACAGGTCTGCGGCCGGCGGAGACAATGTCTCCACCAGCCGCCATTTTACCGAAGACCAAGAAAAAGAGACGGAGGCGGCCGGGTGGCTGGCAATAGAAATTGAGCTGCGGCTCCGCCCACCCCCCACCCTGCTGCCAGTCTTTTTGTGACCTGTTGTGAAAAGGGGCGGCCAGCGCCGCAGCTTAATTTCTATTGAAGCCACTTGGTGAAGCCACTCGAAGCCATCTTGATTACCTCAGCCTGTTACTTATAATGTACGGTAATAGAGGCGGAAACTCCGCTGCAGGCACACTGGATGTAAGGAGGGGCTCTGCTGGGGACACCATATGTAAGGAGGGGCTCCGCTGGGGACACCAGATGTAAGGAGGGGCTCCGCTGGGGACACCAGATCTAAGGAGGGGCTCTGCTGGGGACACCATATGTAAGGAGGGGCTCCGTTGGGGACACCAGATGTAAGGAGGGGCTCCGCTGGGGACACCAGATCTAAGGAGGGGCTCTGCTGGAGACACCATATGTAAGGAGGGGCTCTGCTGGGGACACCAGATGTAAGGAGGAGCTCTACTGGGGACACAGATGTAAGGAGGGACTCCGCTGGGGACACTTGATGCAAGGAGGGGCTCTGCTGGGGACACCTGATGTAAGGAAGGGCTCCGCTGGGGACACAGATGTATGGAGGGGCTCCGCTGGGGACACCTGATGTATAGAGGAGCTCTGCTGGGGACACCTGATGTAAGGAGGGGCTCCACTGAGGAGTAAGGAGGGACTCTGCTGGGGGCACCTGAAGTAAGGACAGAGTCTTCTGGGGGCACCTGATGCAAGGACGTGCTCTGCTGGGGGCACCTGATGGCATCTGGTGGCAGGCGACGTGGCAGGTGACACGCTCAGGGGTCCCAATGATTCTGCATTATGGTGAGTTGAATGATTTCTTTCTATATTACAATGTAATAATAATAATAATGCGCTTCAATTATCCTGACACCACAACAACCATGGCGCCGGGATGATTGAAGCGCTAACATCAGGTGTTTGGAGTATCTTTATCTGCTGATTTATTAAACTCTGGAATACACATTTCTATTGTGGTGTAGGATCTGGGCCTGCTGTCCTTCCATCCTTCTTTCCTTCCTTCTCTCGCCTTCCCTCCTTCTTTCCTTCTTTTTCTCTCCCTCTCTCCCTCTTTTCCCCTTTCTTTTTCCATCTCTCATTCATCTCAGACTCCAACCACACCCCCATTTGAACCACGCTCATGTAAGCCACACCCACTATTTCACTTAAACCACGCCCATCTCTCAGCGCGCTGCGTGCGGCGCATTTTTCTCTTTTTTGCTATGTCATGTCTACAAATGCATGTCCCACCCCTAATTATAATAAGACTCCGCCTACAGCCAAAAAAGTGTCCCTATAAATTTTTTTACAATGTTGGCTACTATGCATTACTGAATCAAGCACACTGAATACTTCAGCCTCCTGGCTTACATTCTTTCCACATGGCTGCTTCAGGCCTTTAGCCTAGGCCATAGTTCTGCTCCTCAGAACAAAAGAGTTTCCTAGAGTTAAGCTCTCTCCTAGCTTACTCCTGATCAGCGCCTTGCTGCTCTGTCACATAGTACATCTGCCTCCTGCAGACATGCATGCTCTGGCTGCACCTGTGCAGCCTCTGACTCCTCTCAGAGGAATGGGAGTCCACCTGACTCCCATGCACAGACTTCCTGTCTGTCGGGCGGTGCCCTGAGCCATAGTCAGGTCAACACTAAATAGCCCAGCACACAGCTGTGCAATCAGCCTTTTTCTCCAAAATCTGGCGTAAACCAGCAATCTTCCAGGTAGCACAGGGTCCCACTGCCACAATAAATATATATATATATAGATATATATATATATATATCTATATATATAGATATATATCTATATATATAGATATATATATATCTATATATATATATATAGATATATATCTATATATATATATATATATAGATATATATCTATATATATATAGATATATATTCAGTCAGTACAGGCAGTGTATTTGATATATATATATACAGTCAGACTAGTCTCTCTCTCTCTCTCTCTCTCTCTCTCTCTGTGTATATATATATATATATATATATATATATATATATATATATATATATATATATATATATATGTATATATAGTGGGGACTGAAATTATTCAGACCACCACTCTTTGTTATATTGCAGCCATTTGCTAAAATCATTTAAGTACATTTTTTTCCTCAGTAATGTATGGTCCTAAGTATTCATATCCTTTGCTGTGACACTACTATATTTAACTCAGGTGCTGTCCATTTCTTCTGATCATCCTTGAGATGGTTCTACACCTTCATTTGAGTCCAGCTGTGTTTGATTATACTGATTGGACTTGATTAGGAAAGCCACACACCTGTCTATATAAGACCTTACAGCTCACAGTATATGTCAAAGCAAATGAGAATCATGAGGTCAAAGGAACTGCCTGAAGAGCTCAGAGACAGAATTGTGGCAAGGCACAGATCTGGCCAAGGTTACAAAAACATTTCTGCTGTACTTAAGTTTCCTAAGAGCACAGTGGCCTCCATAATCCTTAAATGGAAGATGTTTGGGATGACCACAACACTTCCTAGAGCTGGCTCTCCAGCCAAACTGAGCTATCGGAGGAGAAGAGCCTTGGTGAGAGAGGAAAAGAAGAACCCAAAGATCACGGTGGCTGAGCTCCAGAGATGCAGTCGGGAGATGGGAGAAAGTTGTAGAAAGTCAACCATCACTGCAGCCCTCCACCAGTCGGGGCTTTATGGCAGAGTGGCCTGACAGAAGCCTCTCCTCAGTGTAAGACACATGAAAGCCCGCATGGAGTTTGCTAAAAAACACCTGAAGGACTCCAAGATGGTGAGAAATAAGATTCTCTGGTCTGATGAGACCAAAATATAACTTTTTGGCCTTAATTCTAAGCAGTATGTGAGGAGAAAACCAGGCACTGCTCATCACCTGTCCAATACAGTCCCAACAATGAAGCATGATGGTGGCAGCATCATGCTTTGGGGTTGTTTTTCAGCTGCAGGGACAGGACGACTGGTTGCAATCGAGGGAAAGATGAATGCGGCCAAGTACAGGGATATGCTGGACGAAAACCTTCTCCAGAGTGCTCAGGACCTCAGACTGGGCCAAAGGTTTACCTTCCAACAAGACAATGACCCTAAGCACACAGCTAAAATAATGAAGGAGTGGCTTCACAACAACTCTGTGACTGTTCTTGAATTGCCCAGCCAGAGCCCTGACTTAAACCCAATTGCGCACCCAACACAGCACCCCGTATTGACAGAAAAACACAGAATTGTTGACATTTTTGCAGATTTATTAAAAAAGAAAAACTGAAATATCACATGGTCCTAAGTATTCAGACCCTTAGCTGTGACACTCATATATTTAACTCTGGTGCTGTCCATTTCTTCTGATCATCCTTGAGATGGTTCTACACTTTCATTTGAGTCCAGCTGTGTTTGATTATACTGATTGGACTATACTGACTGGTTTACCTTTCAACAAGACAATGACCCTAAGCACACAGCTAAAATAACGAAGGAGTGGCTTCACAACAACTCCATGACTGTTCTTGAATGGCCCAGCCAGAGCCCTGACTTAAACCCATTTGAGCAGCCAACACAGCACCCCATATTGACAGAAAAACACAGAATTGTTGACATTTTTGCAGATTTATTAAAAAAGAAAAACTGAAATATCACATGGTCCTAAGTATTCAGATCCTTTTCTGTGACACTCATATATTTAACTCAGGTGCTGTCCATTTCTTTTGATCATTCTTGATATGGTTCTACGCCTTCATTTGAGTCCAGCTGTGTTTAAACTCAATTGGGTTTAAGCCCTGACTTAAACCCAATTAAGCATCTCTGGAGAGACCTAAAAATGGCTGTCCACCAACGTTTACCATCCAACCTGACAGAACTGGAGAGGATCTGCAAGGAGGAATGGCAGAGGATCCCCAAATCCAGGTGTGAAAAACTTGTTGCATCTTTCCCAAAAGACTCATGGCTGTATTACATCAAAAGGGTGCTTCTACTAAATACTGAGCAAAGGGTCTGAATACTTGGGACCATGTGATATTTCAGTTTTTCTTTTTTAATAAATCTGCAAAAATGTCAACAATTCTGTGTTTTTCTGTCAATATGGGGTGCTGTGTGTACATTAATGAGGAAAAAAAATTAACTTAAATGATTTTAGCAAATGGCAGCAATATAACAAAGAGTGAAAAATTTAAGGGGGCCTGAATATATATATATATATATATATATATATATATATATATATATATAGTCTACATTCAGCGTAGCCTATATATACAGTGTAAACTCTATAGTCAGTCAGTACAGGCAGTGTATTTGATATATTCAGTCAGTATAGGCAATATATTCGATATATATATATATATATATATATATATATATCGAATATATATATATACAGTCTACTAGTAAGCGGGCACCGGTGAGTGTTAGGAATTGATATACAAATGGCTACCAATGTCTCCTTCTCATATTCGGAGATTGATGCTTCTCTAATCTTTACGGACACAACGGGATCAAGGGATTTCTTAACCCAGTCCTCTATGATACAATTGACACGCAAGATGGAGAAACTCATGCAACGATTGGTCACGATGGAACTACATGAGGTAACTCCGTCTGAGTATTATAAGTTACAGATGATACCGAGAGGACTGAGGGTTCGCCTGATCCCCACACTATTTTCACAAAATCTTGATTTTAAAACTAAGTTTGCACAGATTTTGAATAAGTGCTCATTTGATATTATGACTTTGACGGTACAATTCTTACAACAAGAAAGACTAACTATTAAACAACAGATTATGGAGTTGGAGAAACAACCTGAGCAATGTTCTATCAGGATGAACTGTCTGAATTTAAAAAATCTAATGATGTTAAACTTGATGGATTTCGGAAGAATAACCAATTACGGAAAAGAACAAAATTGGAACATGATCGTGATGATTATAACAACGATCAAGTTTATAATTGGTCAGATCCCAATTATTATCGGACCAAATCGTTTAGAAAAGGCCAACAAAAGCAGCAATTTTCTAATTCCTCTTCCTCGTCCATTGCCTCCACTGGCTCATCAGCAAATGTACCAACTACATCTTTTTTACCTCCAGCAACAACCGATTCATTAGGAGAGGAGGTAAGAGATATAAGAAAAGACACAGCCAGAGGAGTGACAACAAAACGACAAAATCATCAGAGACGATGAACAGCAATGTTATATATAACATTTCCTCTATTACTTTAACTGAGACTGCAATATGGGTTTTGAATAAGGGTTTGTGATTTTGTCCAAAATAAAAAAATGAATGATTTTATTTTAAAACAGGACCTTTATCGTTTTTTTAGGCAACTGAGGTTTAAAGCATATTTTGCATGTCAACCATCTGTTTTGAATAAAGACATTTTACAGCTATCTAAAAGAAATTTAGATCTTAAATCAAAAAATACTAGGGTACTTCCCACCTCTTGTTTGGCTATTGAGGTGTACATTGATCTTGCCTAAGATACATAAGGATCCTATTAACCCACCAGGACGTCCCATTGTTTCTGGGATGAAATCAGTGACAACTCCATTAGCAGAATACCTTGATAAATGTATAACGCCATTATTAATAAACACTAAATCGTTTATACAGGATACTACAGATTTTCTTGAAAAAATTAAAAGGATTAAGTTGTCATCTGATTCCATCCTTGTCACATGGGATGTATCCAGTCTTTATACTATTATCCCTCATGAACTGGGTATCAAAGCCTGTAAACGACTTTTGAGACAATCAGATGGCTACAATAGTCGACAAATTGACTTTTTGTTGGACCTACTAAAAATTTTCCTTCAGGAGAATAATTTTCTCTTCAAGGAAACCCATTATTTACTGCTCAAAGGCGCAACGATGGGCTGCAATGTCGCACCCCCATATGCAAACGCATTTATGACTATGATTGAAATGTCCTTTATATATAATAAAAAAATCTTTATGGAAAATTGCCAGGGATGGTATAGATTTGTGGACGATGTGTTTGCAGTGTGGGGACGTGACATTGAAACCCTATTATTGTTTGATCAATATCTGAATTATCTTATTCCTGGTATGAAATTCAATATGGAGTACAGTGGGACAGAGATTTCCTTGAAAATCAACATATGAAAATTGATGGCGAGTTTGTGGAATGCACGGTTCCTCAGTGGCAGGTTCCCAAACGCCACTTTTTTTTGTGTTAAAAGTACAGATCGCAACCAGTTGTTACATTTCGACAGTTTCCACCCTCAATCTGTTTTTAAATCGATTCCTAAAAGCCAACTAATGCGGGTTCAGAGAATAGTTAGTGAACCGCAACATCGTGAACAAAGATCAAAAGAAATGGAAACTAAATTAATCAACAAAAATTATCCTGAAGCATCAATAAAAAAGGAATGTTTAAATCTAAATAAAACGAATCCAAATAAAAAACACACTAAAAGGATACCATTTGTTACACAATTTCATCCATTTTCACATATAGGGGGTCATTTACTATAACTCCAAGAAGTACTGGGCACTATGGCAAATAATAGAGCCAATTTTAGCCAAATGGAAACAAAACGGCGAATTTGCGCATGAAAATCTGCGATATAAGTGGAGAACAAACGTTTGTAAATTCTAAATTGCCGCTAATTAGCGCTTCCGCGTATATACAAATGCCAATTCTTATCAAGTTGTTATATAGCAGTGTACTGTAGCCATGATCCATGTATGTGAAAGAAACATTTTTTTTATCAGAGATGTGCTCTAGTTCCTGTGCATATATTGATTTATATTGCAATTAGTATTCCTATTTTTTTTCCTTCTTTTGCTAAGAAATGCAGTTCTGAATGATTATTACATAGTAATGTCTGCTATTCTGTAAAGTTACATGTATTAAACATTTAGGTTACCTATTTGTTGTATGTTGTTTTTTATTTTTTAATTTAGGTGACTATAAAGCGGTAATTATTTATATTCATTCTTTAATCATACTACACTATTATGTAGGTCTCATACTTAGCACAATGGCTTAGTAGTCTGCTCAGATGTCTCCACAGCACTCACGGTACAAGTTCAAATACCAGCCAACCTACCATCCCCCAGCTGTGTTTATTTTTTCAGTGCACAAGCGAATTAAAATTAACAAACAAAAAAATGTAATCTGCCCATTAGTTAGTGTGTGGTGTTTGGAATTTCACACCATAATAGTATTGAATACTTACATATCATTGCATGCATTTGAAGAGTTAATATAATCAGCCAAATTTAAAGTGCATTGGCTAATTGGCATTCACCTATTTTCAGCATATGCTGCTTTGGCTAATTGGCTAATAGTCATTTGCTTTTTTTTCACCAATTCAATCTTTTAGTATTTCTCTGTGGGATTTGAACCCATGAGTTCTTCAAGGTAGAAGTGCTGACTGCTAGCCTATTGGGTGTAGCACAG